>NW_024081577.1:556234-736645 GCF_003009895.1 Hyaena hyaena
AAAAAAAAAAAAAAAAAAAAAAAAGAATTGTGTGGCCAAAGAACTTTGCCCAGGGCGGGCGAACCAACTCCAGAGAACTGTATCCACCCTCAGAGTCACCATCAACATCACCAGCGTTACTAAAGAATCTCACTAGGCCTACTCCTGAGTTGATAAGGCTGACACAGATTTAGAAAAAGCCGCCTCTCATGTGTTCTCTCTTGTTTTTACAGATTTAATACCGGGAACCGCTGCATTATCTTTAGGCCCCTTGATATTTGTTACCATTTCCAGAACCAAAATGATTTGAATCAGAAAAAAAAAAAAGAGACTTTTCCTTTCACCAAGATCCTCTGGGATTGTGAGAAAACACAGAGCAGAAAGAACAAGGATCTTGGCAAGGCCGGGCTGACAGCTGTGGGAAGAAGGCCCGAACTCTTGGTCTGAACGTCAGGACTTTGGAATGCTGGGCCCAGCTCAGTAATTATTTTAAAAGAAAAAATGACAGGCACAGAATGTTCAGAAAGAAGTAAAATTTAAAAAAATAATAAAAGACATACAAAAACACATTTTGCGCCTTTGTGAGGCTTTACAATCAAGGGTTTAGCAGAGATGGGGGTGAGTCCCTCTTAATCATGTTTTGGCCTGTAAATTTCCAAAGCAGTGGAACAGGGGAGAGAATGAGTACTTCCTCACCATTTTTGACCATTTTGCAACTTTGAAAACCTTGCAATTCATTACCACCCAGTGATCAATGTTAAGTGTAGAAAAATCAGAATATATTGGATTTAATATATTTCGTTTATAAACAGAAGCTTTTCCCCATAATCCTCTCACCCAGAGGTAAGGACGGAGGGCTGGTCAGTGTGCACCCACCAAGTCTTTCCCTCACTGTGTAAAGTGAACACACGAAGCACACTTTTTCACCTAGGTAGCAGGGTTAGTAGTTAAGACTCCACGATCTAGAGCCGCAGGACCCGACTTTGAACCCCGGCTCTGCCTTGCCAGCTGTGTGACTTTGGGCAAGCACTTCCCTCTTTCTGCCTCAGTTTCTTCATTTGTGCAATGGAGTTCTTTATAGCACCCACTCCACAGGTCGTAATGAGGATTAAATGAATTATATGTAAAGTGCTAAGAACAGTGGCAGCACTGTTCTGTGTGTGTGTGTGTGTGTGTGTGTGTGTGTGTGTGTGCATCTATTTATTAATATATGTATTTTTAAAAATAAAATTACATCAAACTATTCATGGTATTTGGTGACCTTTCCTTTAATGGATTAATTATAATACATATGACTCCACATTGTAAGTATTTTAAGGTGTTTCTTATTGTTCACTATTATAGAAGAAAACACTTCCATTTGCATTTTTGTACTTGGATTTTCACCAAGTTGTCTAATTACTTGCTTAGAATTCATCCCTAAGAGCTGGGTCAGATGTTATATATATATTTTTTATGTTTTATTTATTTCTGAGAGAGAGAGAAAGAGAGAGGTAGACAGTGTGAGCAGGGGAGGGTCAGAGAGAGAGGGAGATACAGAATCTGAAGCAGGCTCCAGTCTCTGAGCTGTCAGCACAGAGCCTGATGCAGGGCTTGATCCCACTAACTGCGAGATTGTGACCTGAGCTGAAGTCGGACTCTAACCTACTGAGCCACCCAGGAGCCCCACGATGTTATATATTTTTAGAAGAATTTTTATAGACAATGACAAATTGCTCTCCAAAAGGTTGTACCACCTCATTTTAAATTATTTTTTAAAATATTTATTTATTTTGGGGAGAGCACAAGCAGGGAAGGGGCAGAGAGGGGGGAACAGAGGATCTGATAGGCTGACAGCAGTGAGCCAGATGTAGGGCTCAAACTTATGAACTGCACGATTATGACCTGATCCGAAGTTGGATGCTCAACCACCAAGGCCATCCAGGTGCCCCAAGGTTGTACCACTTTAAATTCCCAACAGCATGGCATGAAGGTACCTGTTCTCCAAATCCCTGCCAACAATGGATATTCTTTATTTTATTCCTCTTTTTCCCCCATCATTAGAAAGTTTTATTGTTTTTGTTTTTATTTATTTTGTTATGAAGAAAGTTAACAATTTTTGTTTATTGGCCATTCAAAATTTTTTCCACTGGAAACTTGCTGTTTAAGTCCCATTATTAGCATGGATTCATGTTTTCTTTATTGGTTTGTAAGAGCTCTATATATATTAAAGATGTTCTTCACTTTTTCTATTTTATTATTTTCCTTAAGCTTTGTTAAATTACAATGCATGTCAGAGTACATTTTTCACCATTCAGAAGTTTCTCACATGTATGTTTTTAACCTAGCAACACTTTTCCATTATAACTTTTGTCCTAGGGGTTATGAAGTCCTTCTCTACCATGACCCCTCAAATAATAACAATATTCTTTTCTATTTTCTTCAAAAATATTTACAATTTTATTGTTTACATTTAAAAATGGGATTTATATAAAACTTATTTTTCAACTTGTATCTAATATGTGTGGTTTCACCTCTAGACTCAATGGTTCTATAAGCCGATCATCATCCAAATTGGTTAACTTCTTTGAATATCAATATTTTCCTCCAAAAAGTGAAAATTAAGAAAACTCTTCTACTTGTTGTGTTGTAAACAAACACGTGCTTGCAAAGTATTAAATGATATGGCAATGTACATAATTATTGCCAAATTCAACTTTAGGGTGTGAAAGGAGTGAGACATAGATGTGCAAGATTTGGGGATTTCTTCTAAGATGTTGAAGAGAAGTGAGAATTTCAACTACCAGTTTCCCCAGTTCTGAATGACCGATTAGCTCATTCAGGTTTCCTGGGCTGGATCCAGAGAGGCATCTGGGATAGTCTCAACATGTCAGTGACACTTTATGCCTTGAGAATATCATAGAATTGACTTCATATACTATCAAAAGTAAAGCACAAAATTCTATAACTTAAAAAATTAGAAGTGGACAATTATCACATGTTTCAGCTGGAAAAGACTTCTATTCCTAAATTGCTTTGATCCTCCATAAACCTGGCACCGAATGTATTGGTATCAGGCAAGATTGCCACTTCTATTGTGGGATATTAGCCAACTTTCACCTCATTATTTTCTCCAACCAAAATAGTGCAGCTGAGAGTAGGTCAGCCAAGCTGTTCCACTGCACTTGAGGCTCTGCTCAGAGCTGCCTCCACCCACACCTTAGCCTTGTGCACCTTCACTGTGCTCAGAATCCATCACCCCAGGGGGCAAATGGCGAGAGCCAATAACCATCCAGCGTTTTGCCTCCTCCTTTGGTCCTTTACCAGGGATAAATCGTACCAGTGACAGCTGTCATAGACTCAGTTTCAAAGATGAGACATTCTTTAAGGGGAAACAGCACCAAGATTATGAGGGAACAGCGAAGGAACCGCTTTTAAAATCTCTGAAAGGATGCCGGGAAGCTACTGAATAACTCTCAGTCATCCATCTCTTTTATTGTTAGTTTGCTCAAGGTCCTGCAGGACATTATCAGAAACATGAGACATTTCAAATGGTATTCAAGGATGTGAACTAAAGCCTCCCTCATTCTTTCAGATGAATGTTAGTAAATTTAGCAATAAGAGATATAGGAGGGCAGTGTTCCACCCTCATTATGCAGCCGAGATTGAATTTTGAGGAAGGAATGTTGATTCTCCGGAAAGTACCATGTGTTCTTTCATTTCGTGCTTTTTCCTTTCTGTGCTATTGGACACTTCTGAAGATACGTCTTTTTTTCCCCTTTTAAGAAAAGCAAGAAATAAGTGTGACAACACTTTTTTAACAGTCCAAGTTTGTCCTACTTATACAAAAGTACAAAATAACAGCCGCCATTTCCTATGCTCCTGGGCTATGCCAGGCACTTGATACATGTATCTAATTGCTGTAACACTCCATTAAGGTCCATATTATCACTGTTTTCCAGGTGAGGAAAGGAATCTCAGAAGAGCTAAGTAACTTGCCTAAATGGTCAGAGATGAGATTTGAATCCGCTCAGTTTCAGTCCAGAGCTTTTTTTCTTTTTACTACCCAGGGTGGGTTTCTCCCAAACTTGACCTTCAAAATGCAGCCAACAGAACTTTCTCACTTTTTCTCTCCTCTTACGCAGGACAACAAAGAAAGGAAACAAACCCTTGCTGAATTTTTATTTTTATTTTTTTTTTATTTTTTTTAAATGTTTTATTTATTTCTAGGAGAGAGAGAGAGAGACAGCGTGAGCAGGGGAGGGTCAGAGAGAGAGGGAGTCACAGACTGAAACAGGCTCCAGGCTCTGAGCCGGCAGTCAGCACAGAGCCCGACGCGGGGCTCGAACCCACGAACCGCGAGATCATGACCTAAGCGAAAGTCGGACGCTCAACCAACTAAGCCACCCAGGCGCCCCCCTTGCTGAATTTTTAAATCGCAGAAACATTTTCAGCCATTGATTCTATGTATTTAATTCTTCGAAGTTTCTAGGAGATATAAGGAGTTGCAATGCTTGGTCGTGACTTCGTTCCAGGCTGCATTCCATCCCTGGGGAATTACAGTTCAGGCTATGTTCCTAACTACTTGGGTAGTCCCTCATTTCCCACAGGGTGATCTTCCTTCTACTTTCTTGTCACTCTAAAATGACAGAGTATCAAATCTACATATTGCCTGTGCCTGTGAAGTATGGATTTTTGATCTACTATGATACAAGCTAAAATAGTAAAATTCATTCTTAATGGTCTCCCAGAGATTTGAATGAGTGGGCACCTTCACATACTGTCAGAGAGAAACTAAACACTAAGAAGACTATAATTCAGTATTTGTGAGATCTTCAGACTGTATTGAACACTTAAAATTGTTGACAAGGCTTTTTACCTGAGAAGTCCACTCTCAAGGCAAGCCAGGCAGAAATCATGCATACGTGCAACAGAAAAGAGGTGTTATTTATTTTTCTAATGTTTTTTATTTTATTTTTGAGAGAGAGAGATAGATCACACACACGCAAGCAGGGGAGGAGTGGGGGGGAACAGGGGACCCCAAGGAGGCTCTGCACTGATAGCAGAGAGCCTGACATGGGACTCGAACTCACAAAGGTGAAATCATGACCTGAGCTGGAGTCCATTGCTCAGCTGACAGAGCCGCCCAAGCAACCCCAGAAAAGAGGTTTTAGAACACAAGGATCTTCCCCTAGCAAATCATTGCAGGACTTCAAATATACATAATCTCTTAACTGTTTAAAACTTTTAAAAGAGCATAATATTAAAAACAGCAACAATTTTTCTTTTATTTTTTTTTCTTTTGCATTAGAGGTGCTGGCACAAATACAAATACAGTGTATTTATTTAATTATTTATTTATTTTTAAAGTTTATTTTGAGAGAGAGCACAAGCTGGAGTGGGGGAGGGGCAGAGAGAGAAGGAGAGAATCTCAAGCAGGCTCTGAGCTGTCAGCACAGAGCCTGGCATGGGGCTTGAACCCACAAACCATGAGATTGTGACCTGAGCTGAAATCAAAAGTTGGACACTTAATCAACAAAGCCACACGGGTGCCCATAAGTACAAAAAATATTTAATATGGACACTAAGTTTCATGTCTATGTAGTAAGCATTTGGTAGATATTTGCTGGAAAAAAATGAATAATTAAATCCATAATTAATATAACTAAAACAAAGCCTATTACTATTTTACCATTCAGCTCTGTTCCTCAATTTATTATTTATTCAACAAACATTATATTCACTTGACAAGTAAACCAAGGACACTGAGAATACAACTTTAAAATATGTAATTCCTATCCTTATGTAACTTTTCTCCTTAACTATCTCTGTAACCTAGGGTGATGCCTTCACAGTCCGTTTCTTCATGTAAAATGAGAGGTAACAGCCTTTCTGAATATCCCTGTGGGGATGTTGTGAAAATGCAGTAACATAATATGATTTGTAAACTATTAAGTTGTGTTCTAATACATCATCTATAAACTACATCAGTTAGAATGTAACTAACAGAAAGCCTCACTCAACATGGTTTAAACCACTAAGCGAATTTGTTAGCTCAAGTGACCAAATATGGCTTCAGGTAAGGCTTGATGCAGTAGTGCAACAATGACATCAAGAATCTCTCCAGCTCTTCACTTTGCCCTTTTTGGTGTCAAATTCTCAGACTTATTCCCTTAAGGTCCCCTTTGGCATCCAACAGCTCTCAGAGCTGGTATTTCCTCATTCTAGTCTAGAAGGGAAGGGAGCACTCCTGCCCAGGCCTTCCAAGGAAAACCTGAAGATTCATTCTAATTGGGCCCCCTTAGGTCACATGCCCACTCTGCAACCAATGTCTGCACCCAGAAAAATGGAAGGCACTTATTGGCTTAGCTTGTATCACATGCCCAACCCCTGGAGATAGGGGTGCAATCAGGTTCCTTGGAACCTTGTGGATCCCCCAGAGGAAGCTGGTTGGCTGCTGGTAAGAGAATGAGGATGGAGGAGAATGGATTATAAATATGTGACCAACAAACAGACCATTTAACTAAATTCGAAAAAAGAGTCAACCAGTAATACTGCTGAGAATCCAATTTATGGTCCCAGGTAAACTGAAAAAACTCCATCTTTGGAAAAATTGGAGACATGAATAGACATACTATGATGGACATAAATGTTATTTATATATATATATATATATATGCTCTGAAAAGTAAGATAATAAACAGAATCATTTACATAATCATTTTACTCTAAATAGTGGCTATACAGTGTATTTTTGACATTTATTACAGTTATTAGAAAAAAAATAAGGGTCTGTATGTCTGGTAATAGATAACTGTCAAGGATTTTTTTAAAAGATTTTCCTGTTTAAATCTCTTATTCAAATCACTAGTTAGTGAGATATTTCTCCTCATCATCACTGTGAACAGAGTAGAGTGGATTCCACCTCTTCCTGTCAGCAGTCGGGGCTTGGGTACATCCTGTTGATAAATAAAACCCAGCGGATGAGCCACATAGTCAAATGGATGCCGGTGGATGAGGGAGGAAAGTCCTCCGGAAAGCAACACACAGGGATAAAGAAATGTAACATAAGAAAGGAAAAGTAAAAGATACACATTGTAAACTCAAGGCATCTGAAAGTCATCTTTAAGAGTCCCAGAAGGAAAACACTGAGAGAAGGGAGCAGAAGTGACATCCGAAGAAATGAGGAAGGGGCATCTGAGTAGCTCAGTTGGCTAAGCATCCGACTTCGGCTACGTCATGATCTCAGGTGCCGGAGAACGAAACTGCACAGGTCATCCCTGATGGCAAGGCCCAGGGAGGAGACTGCAATGCAGTCAGAAGAACCCCCGGAAGAATTCTTCTTCTCTACTTTGTCTGTACCTTTTACTCTCACTTCTGCTGTTAGTCTATTCTAGGGTTAATATGAAAGCAGAATCACCCAAAGTTCCCCCCTTCCTCCAAAATGGAATGTACCTAAATATCATGTCTGCCCCCTCAATCAGATGTTGTCTAATAAATATTGTAGCAATTAGCAAAATTGGAGACAGTCCAGTATGCATTGGGTCTATGAGAGACCTAGAATTCATTTTCCTTGTATGAGTCTAATTGCCAGTAAGAATACCTATTATGCCATAAGCAGAGACAAAAACAAGACTTACTAGTTGTGGAGGACTTTCTCAAAAAAGTGTTAGAGAAATATCTGCCTGCTGACCTCAAGCCTGTAAGGCAACTTATGGATTGTTCTGGTCAAAGAATGAGATTGGTAAATGCAGAGACCAAAATCTAGTTGATCCACGTAAAACATTTCCATATGTCATCTATGATAAATGTTGACATTGTTCTTTCTTAGTAAAGGGTTGTGAGAGTCTGTTACCAACAACTGCGGGTACAAATATATCCTGTTTTTGCATGCCCACTGAATTTAAACAATTAAAGGGCACTGTGATCTAATGAATTCTGGCAATATACTTCACTTATCCTTAGATACCCTGTCATACGTAGTAAAGAATATGTAAAACTTTGTTATGACTACCTGGTTAAATTTTATTGGTTGAAGTGGAAATTACGTACCATGAAATCACTGTTGCCAAGAAAACTTAGAAATGTTGTCCTATGACTGTACTCAAAAAATGTAAATTGTTTAAGCATGATTGTTTGAATTTGCTATATAAAAACCCTAAGCTGAAAAATAAATTTGAGCAGTCCACCTGAAGACGCTGACTCTGTGTCTTCTTTCGCCAACACCAACTACCACTCTCCGGGCCAACCCTGCCTTGCAGAGGCTGGTCCCCTGCACTCAGGGTTCCTAAGTTCGAACCCTGTGACAGGTTCTGTGCTGACAGCTAAGAGCCTCAAGCCTGCTTCCGACTCTATGTCTCCCTCTCTCTCTCTCTGCCCGTACCTGCTTGCTCTCTGTCTCTCTCTGAAAAATAAATAGACATTAAAAAAAATTTTTTTAGTAGTTCAATTAAAGACATGGGAGAGAAAAATTTCCTAAAACTTAAGTCCTCAAAATGAATGTATCTGGAAGGACATAACAAGGTTTATCTATCATCTATCTATCTATCTATCTATCTATCTATCTATTTATTTATAGAGCATGAGTGAGGAAATGGGCAGAAGGGGAGAGAGAATCTAAAGCAGCCTCCACACTCAGTGCAGAGCCAGATTTGGGGTTTGATCCCATGACCTTGGGATAATGACCTGAGCTGAAATCAAGAGTCAGATGCTCAACTGACTGAGCCACCCAGGTACCCCAAAACAGGATATATTTAAAAACAAAATAAAACAAATCCACCCATATTGACATTGGAGTAAAATGTCAGAATATTAAGGATAAAGAAAAACTCCTAGAATCTTCCAGAGATAAAGCAGGTCATCTGCTGCAGGTTGTGAAACAGTCTGATGTCACAGTTCATCAGCAGCACCCAGAATCAGAGCAAGAGTACAATGGGGTAGTAACTTCATGGAATGCTGAGGAAAAGTGACTTTGTTCTAGAATTCTCTATACAACCAAGCTATCAAACCATTTTTCCAGTGTGAGGGCAAAACTAAGATATTTTTGGACGTATGAGGGCTGAGAAAGTGTCCTACCCACAGACTCACCTGAAAGAATTGCCAGAAGATATAGTCCAATCAGAAGAAAAATCAAGCAGAAGGGAGTTTTTAAAAAGAAAAAGGGATGCTCTATGTTACCCATGGCTGGTGTCCCTGCTGCCAACTCTCTGTCCACAGCGTGTGTCTCCACTTATCCTCTGATGGGTAAAGTCAGTCCTGGGAGTGGCCCTGGCCATCCCGAGATAGGCATTGCCTGTCCTCTCTGCCATCCATGGTGGGGCAGAAGAGATTGTCCTTCAGAGAGAAGGTCAAGGTCAAGGGGCCAGACACCTGCTCTTTTGAGGTCTTCAGAACAAGCATCTGCTGGGAAGGGATCCTTAAGTGGTCCTCGCACACTGCAGAGGTGAACTCTTCTTGATAAAGAGCACCTCTTTGCCTCTCTCTCTCCCCACCAGCTGTTAACTCAACATTTACTTGGAAATCCTTTCTCTCTCTCTCTCTGTTAACTTTTTAACAACTTTTACGAAACTGCAGTGAAATATACAGAATATAAAATTTCCATTTTAACCATTAACATTTTTTGAGAACTTTTAATCTGGGGAAAATACCTATAATATAAAATTGACCATGTAACCATTTTTAAGTATATAGTTCAGTGGCTTTCAGTACATTCATGCTGGTGTGTAAGCATCACCTCCATCCATCTCCAGAACTCTTCCACCATCCCAAACTGAAACTCTGTCCCCGTTAAACACAACTCCCCACCACCACCACTCCAAGTCCCTGGCAATCACCATGCTACTTTCTGTCTCTATTAATTTGACTCCTTTAGATACCTCATATGAGTGAAACCACACAGGATTTGACTTGTTGCGTCTGGCTTATTTCACTTAGCATATGTTTATAAGGTTGATCTATGTTGTGGCGTAGGTCAAAATTTTCTTCCTTTTTAAGGCTGGATGATATTCCATTGTATGGATATACCACAGTTTATTTACCCATTCATCATCAATGGATATCTGGGTTGTCTCCACCTTTAAGCTACTGTGAATCATGCTACTGAGAACATTGGTATCCAAATATTTGTTCGAGTTCCTTGCTTTCAATCCTTTTGTGTATATACTCAGAAATAGAGTTGCTGGATCATGTGGTAACTGTTTAATTTTTGGAGGGGCCACCGTCTTGTTTTCCATAGCAGCTGGACCATTTTACAGTCCTACCAGCACTGCACAAGGACTCCAGTTTCTCCTTTTCCTCCCCAACACTTGTTAAGTTCTGGTTTGTTAGAAGAGGTGGGGTGTTTTCTATAATAGCCACATGAATGGATGTGAAGTGGGATCTCACTGTGGTTTTGATTTGCATTTCCCTGATTAGTGAGGTTGAGTCCCTTTTCACATGCATGTTGGCGGAACATAGATTTCTTTTGGAGAAATGTCTGTTCAAGTCCTTTGCCCATTTTTTATGAAGGTTTTTTTCTGTTGCTGTTGACTTGTTAAAGTTCTTTATATATCTTGGTTATAAATCCCTTAGTAGACTTATTCTTTGCAAATACTTTCTCTGAGTCCATGAGTTGCTTTGTTACTCTTTTGACTGTGTCTTGTGATGCACAGGAAACCCTCTCTGGTTGCCCTCACTACCTGCACCCAGCCCTTGCTCTCAGGGTGACCTGTACCTGCCACCAGGTTAGCTGATGTTGGTGCTTCATGGGCTCCATCCCGGTGGTGGGTGAGAGAATGTTGGGTGCTTCAGTTCTATTGGTTGTGATTTTAGCTCCCCAGGCCAGCTTCTGACACACTTAAAGATCAAGATAATAGCCTATCATCAGGAATTGCTAACAGCTTTTTAAAAATATGGAAATGGGTTGTGAGCTTATTTTAGGGACAGTTGTTTGTTGTTGTTGTTGTTGTTGTTTTTTTAAAGTGAAAGCTACTTGTATTTTTGAAACACTAGGGAATGTAACAACTCCTCTGTCCTAGCTGAAGGAACCTGGTCTGCTGAAGAGTGAGGCAGGGCTGAAGAAGATAAAAAGGCAAGTATGTGCCTGAAGCCTGTGAGGGAGACAGTGGGGACAGTGCGAGGTAACCCACCTGGGAAACACACTTGGGGACTCCACTTTAGGCTCCATCCCCTTCTGGGAAGCCTCTGGTTTTGGTCCAAGGCAGTCCTTGGCCTTCTCTAGGTAAGGCCACCTGATACGAAAGAGAGAGCACAGGAGAATAAGGAGACAGACAGTCGTCTGGGCCCAGCTTAAGTGTCATGATTCAGGGCTACAACTCTCCCTCCCTGAACCTCAGTTTCTTGCATGGAAGATCAAATCAATAATTGTTATAAATCTTGCTCATTTGTTATATGATACAATTTACACAGGGCTTTGTCTGCATTACCCCATTTAAGAAAATGCTACAGAGCAAAGCACTCAGAAAATAATAAAATGCTTAACATATGTAAGAAATTCTTTCCTTTCTTTGAAAACTGCTCTGGGTGGTTCTGCTATTGTTTAGTTAAGAGAATTACAGAATTTCGAAAGGAGGTTCCTTATCTTATGTAGGCTGAAAGGCAATTAAACAATTATTCATGTCAGAATGTGAGGTAAGGAGAGGGCTGCTTCAAAGGGTCCACTTGACAAAGTGGAAAGCAGTTGACTAGAAACAGAGAGCAGTATATAGTTTCCTTCTGGAATATGCACTCCATATGGCCCAGAGCAAGAATTTCAAACTCATCTGTGGGGAGAAAGAGACAGAAATAAAAAATCAACTTTTTTTGCTCTGATTTCTTTCTCTCAGCCATTTTCTGAATAGCCTATGGAAGCCATCCATTACCTTAAACAGAAATCCACTAAGAGACTCCAAGGATGTTTTTTTCCTTTGTGCGTAGGGACTGTTCAGTCATGAATCAGTATCTTTCCCCAAAAGGAAGGTGCCAGCAACAGAAGTTGATTGTAAAAAGGACACGAAACCTTAGCTTTCCCTTCATTGTCCTCTACCACCTCCAAATGCCAGCAGCAGAAACAACCAGAGGACACGGTGCACTGAAGGGACCCACCCCACAGCCCACTGGCCAGGTGACTAGCCCCCAGCTGCCCTTGCAGAAGAATATGAAGTTTATGGCAAACATATCTGCACATAAACCAATGCCATCCCCTCACTAACACTATCGCTTTTCACCCCAAACCCCATGTCTCCCTCAGCCTTTGGCTTTTCTATCACGGGTGTCCTTGTACTCTAGTGCCCAGGAAATAGAAAATCTCTGCCAGGCTTGCCCTACTGGTAGTCATCTGCTCCCATGGTGTTCTTCACCCAGCCTGGACCCGCGTGGAGCGGCCAACCAGTGTCCCGCAACCAGGGAGAATTTCAAAATAACCCCAATCTTTTACTCATTTTCCTAAAAACCAAAGGGGACCTACAGACACCATGCACAGCAGACCTTAGGGAAATATCCTTATATATTTCCAGCGCAGCCCACAGCTTCTCACTCCACGACTGTACCTGAAGCTCGTCCAAACGCCCAGCCCCCTCGCCTCTTTCCTTTCCTCTCCCTGCCCCTGGTCCCCTCCAGTTTTTATTCCTGTAGCTTGACCAAGTGTCTGCCCCACGAGGTTTCTTACTCTTTGGAGGAGGGCATGGACAGTGACTGGGCTTGGCTCTGACAGGTGTCTGGTGGGCTGAGTGGGTGGGTGGGGGCTGGGAACACTGGGTACACTATTGTGCCAGCCTTCAGAGCTTTAATTCCCTGGCCTCCTCCAAGCCACCCACCTGGGAGTGGTAACAACTTCAAAGCCAGAGCTCCTGCCAGGATGTCAGGAGGAAATGACAGCACTAAGTAAACCTTGGTTTGAAAGATCTTGATAATGCTAAAGAAATTCTCCTTACCCCCTCCTCACCCGCAGTGCAGCCCCTCCCTATGCTGCCTTTCAGAATCTACTTTTCCCAGCCTGAAAGATGGTGATGTGGGCAGCTTCTGCCAAAGAGGAGTTGTAAGCCCACCCCAAGGGCATGCCTCCCACAGAGCACCCCTGGTAGATCTGCACATGAGGGAGACTGATCGCTGTGTTCACTTCTGAAATCTTTCTCATTACATCCTCGGGGAGGTAGAGGGGACAGAATGGAAGAGAGGTGGGGGCCAAGTGAAGCTTCTTTTTTTTTTTTTTTTTTTAACTAAATGTAACCTTCACTGCAAGGACAGCTGTTACCATTTGAAAGGATGTCTCAAATGAGCATTTGGTGTTCCTAGTAAACTCTGCTGTAATACATGGCTTTTAGCGTTAGTCATCTCCCTGATGGGAAAGAAGTTGGAAATTCAGAAATAAGGATATTACAGAATGAGACTGTGTGGTTCGCGACACCACAGGGGAAAGGGTGGAGAAGCAGCCGGTGCCCTGCTTAAAGTCACAAACCATTATTTCTGCTTAAAATCCAGAGTTCAGGTGAAGTAAACCGAGAAGGTACGTGAAAGTTAACTGAGGGTGGGTGTGCCATTCGGGCTCTGAGAACGTGTGTGTTGTACCAGAATGCAAACCACCTTCACTTTCTTTCCATGAGCAACACCGAAGAAAGAATAGGCATTAATAAGCATAAATCTAAAGGAAAAATGCTGTCGCAGCTGGGTGGCTTCCCACTCCTGATTTCTGTCCAGGTCATGATCTTAATGTTTCATGGGATGGAGCCCCATGTTGGGCTCTGTGCCAACAGGGCAGAGCCTGATAGGGATTCTCTCTCTCCCTCTCTCTTTCCTCCCCTCCCCAAGAAAACAATGCTAATTATTGGTACAAAATGGCAAGAAAATTTTTTGGGATTCCTTTTCTTGCGGACTCTTGTAATGGATCAGATGTGCGAGCTAGGTGCAAATGCCACTGAAAATGAACAGACTTCTTTCCCCGGGACTGTGAAGCCTGCAGTGTGTAAGCCTTAGTTCTCATGGCCACCCTGGCTAGGGTGAGTCATCCTAGAATGCAGGATGCAATAATCATGCTCATGGGCTCATGCAAACCCACTAGTTCTGAGCCCCCACCCGGAAAGACCATGGGTGCTCTGACCTCCTTTCTCCTGGCAGAGTCTCTGGGAAGTCATGTCCTCTTCTTGGTGATGAATAGAGGTTTCTTGTCTCTTTCCAGCTTGTGACTTAATGGCCTTAATTTGCCACCATTTCTGTTGCTAATGGTCACTCTGGGGTCTGGATCAGTCTCATCGTTCTTCCAGCCATTGATGTTGGCTTTCCTGAGCTGGACAATCACAGGGGGGAGTAAGGGGGCTCTTCTCACCGGGGTTTCTAATAAAAAGAGGGGCCTCTGCACTCTCAGTTTATTGTTGAATTTCCGCTGGTGGAGCTACTCGCAAGATTTCCTGCAGTTGAAGGAAACACGAGGGCACCATCCCCGGGACACCCAACGCACCTCCCTCAGCAACACTCAACTCCTGCTCCAGGACAGATGTTGTGAACAAGAATCTATACCAAGGACTTGTCTAAATGTTCTACATGTATTAAGTAATTTGATCTTTGCTTCAGCCCCATGAGGTGGGTGCCATTAGGATTCCTGTTTCACAGATGAGGACGCAGATGTGCAGGGACCCTGATTTCATGTTGAGAGGGCAGGGGCAGCCCATCAGCTCCTCATGTTCAAGAGGAATGTTCACTGTGTTGCAGTAAGTAATGCTCATTTTCACCATTCTGTCTGTCAAGTGTCCCTTGGGGTCATCAAGGCAGTGGACTTCCAGGAGAGATCGCTGGCATGCCTAATGTGTAGGTGGACATTAGGACTCACTATGTTACATGCACTGATAGCTCTTAGTTTTCTTTTGGTTACAGTGCAATTCAAAAATGCAAATAAAAGTTCAATAAGTAGGAAAGGCAGCCCAAAGGATAACAAAGGCTAAGATATTGAGTATATAGTATTACTGTGCTCTGTTCAGTGAGAACCCGATCCTCATAACAACCCTAGGAAATAGGGACTATTATTACCCCCATTCTATAGGAACAGAGAAGTTAAGTGACTTGCACCAGATTGTACAGCTCTTAAGTAGAGAGACCAGCATTCAAATCTAGCAATAGTGTGAGCCTGTTCCCTGCAAATGCCAAATGCAGCAAGGCTTTCAATCTTCATTTCTTAGCACACTTTAGAAAAGAACACACACAAAAAAAACAAAAACAAAAACAAAAAACCCACCAGAATTAAAATAAGACGTGAGAAGTAACTATAAGGGCTCAAGTCCATGAAGCGCTGTGGAGTCCAGGCTTTGGACCTAGTTCTTCCTCTCAGTTCAGCAATGAACATGACACTACATATAAAAGTGTCACAAAATACAAAGAAGCAAGTGCCCTAAGAAGGACACAAATACAGGCCTGTGGGAGCTTAGGTGACAAAAAGGCTCCCCACTCACTCCTTCTTCACAGAAGAGGAGCCATTGAGTTGGGTCTAGAATAAGCACTGGGATCTCCCTGGAGGACACAGGGAAGACAGACAGGAGCATTGTAAGCAGAAAAAGAGCCTTGTGACAGAAGTGTTCTGGGGTCCAGAAATAGCTACTGGGATTGGCGAGCCAAGGACAGAGAAGAGGTGATTCCAAGAAGAAAAGATACCAGGATTTATGAGAACCATCAGCAGGTGAATTGAGCAACATTTCCAGCATACATGAGGTCACCAAAATACCCTTGGTAATTGGCCCAGAGGGCAGAAGAGCGCCATCTGTCTGGGGGAACCTAGCTCCTATTGGGTGGGATGTCCTGGTTTACACTCGCTGTCCTAGCATCCCATCCAATTAGTACCTCTGTCCAGCCTCAAGAGAGTCCTTGCATGGACAGTAAATTATTGGCTATCCCATTCCTGGCAAATTGAAAGCACCAATAGGTAGGACCCAACATTTAGGTGTAGTGAAGGTGCTTAAGAAGTTACGCCTTTAGAAGCCTGTATCACCATGCTATATGCAGAAGGTGGGATCATTGACATTTGTACTTGAAAACAATTTGCAACTATGTTAGTTTTGAAAGTCAGAGTCAGTTGTTCTACACACAACACCCCCACCCCCACCCCTCTTACTTGGTCCGGGCTCATTTTTTCACAAAATAACCCCAGCTGGTATCTATCACAAAAATATGCAGGAAAAGCCAGCCCTTTGATAAAAACCCCTCTATCCACCGCCAGTTACAGCAAGGAGAAAGCTTACCACAGGCTGAAAACACACTCTGACACGAACTGATCGTGCTAATTTCTATCCAGGCACACTTTTGAGTTTAACTGAATTCAAAGAAGTTAATTAAAACCAGAAAGAGTTGTCACGGAGTTTGAAAATCAAACACATAGGACTTTGAAACAATGAGTCTTACAAGCTCTGTGGTAGACAAGCTAGCTCGTTCTTGCAAAGGAAGCAGCCTATTTGTGTATATCAGCTAAAATACTTTTAGGAAAGAGAAAATTGCAAAGTGTTTGCAGAGCAGAGAGCTCTGAGCCTATGGAGAAGGGGAGGGGAGGGGCGGGGGAGGCAGACGTTCTAACCCTCCTTTCAACTTGGAAGCGGAATCTGTCTGCAGGGCACCCCTAGGGGCGAGTGCAGACTCTTTTAGTGAAGTCTTATTTAGTTGATTGATGCTATGTTGTTGCTGGCTTTTATTACTCTGTGAAGTTGAAAGGCCTGATGTTAACGCATCTCCAACTTCAAGTCTGGCTCTGCGCACTCCCATTTAAACTTGCCTGTGTTTGGTCAGCTATTGTGGCTACATGTTCAGCTTGGGTGTTCCTGCCACCCCCCAATGTGCCTGGTATGCACTGAGCATCGATAGGGGCAGTCTGTTTTTTTCTCCAGCTCTCTTGTGATTCTCCAGTTGTTTTTGTTCATTAGAAAATGGGCAAATAATGATAAATATTATTAATAAAGTGTCCTCCCCTCCCCTGCCAAAGCCTTATATTTAAAAGAATATGGCAATATGGGGCACCTGGGTAGCTTAGTTGGTTAAGCTTCTGACTTCGGCTCAGGTCGTGATCTTGTGGTTCATGAGTTTGAGCCTGGCGTCTGGCTCTGTGCTGACAGCTTGGAGCCTGGAGACTGCTTCGAATACTGTGTCTCCCTCTCTCTCTGCCCCTCTCCCGCTCACACTCAGTCTTTCTCTCAAAAAATGAATAAACATTAAAAAATTTTTTTAAAAGAATATGGAAAGAAAACAATGAAAATAAAGCAACTTGAACTAATTTATACTATGAATAGGGTATAAGGAATTTGGACCTTCCCTAATTTTGGATTCTAGATTCCAAACATTTCATAAATCAAATATGACTAGCTGCATGAAATTGCAAGGTATGTATCATGTAAATTATAAACAGGGAGAGGTTGTTTTAAAAAGTTCCTGCTGGCAAAGCCAGACTTCTCATTGCCACTTTTAACCTTGTCAAATAAAATCATTCCAGATAAGGAGGTTGGAGAGACTTCATGGTACCTTCTAATATGAAAGCTTAAAATTTGCACACCAGAGTAGGGGAAAATCTGATTATATTCATTTACTTTCCATTAGGGGCATCACACCCAGCTGTATTATTAAAGAAAGAAAAAGCATGGCATTTCCTTTGTACACATAGAGTATAAATGAACATTTAGAAGTTGGTATCAGGTGTCGGTGAAATGCCATATGACAGACATAAGATCACCTATATAAAAATATATGGTTATACTCATAAATGGACATGTTTTTATCCTGATAAATATTATGAAACATAGACCTAAAAAGTTGTCTCATAAATAAAATCCAAGTTATTCTCAGATGCTGACAGTCTGAAAAGACCTCACTGTGGGGTTGAAAAAAAAAAAGCCTGCAAAAAAAGCCTTTTTGCATACTTAAAATGGGATAAGTTGAAGAATGGCAGAAAAATACTGTAACAAATCCCTGAGGTAAATCAAGAAACTATTTGCTCCAATTAGTGGGGTAGCTACTTTCATAGTCAAGGAACCACGCTGAAGGCTTTGAGTTTACTGCAAACACATACCACCTTTGTTCAGAATCTAGGGGACAGAGCGCCTAGATGCAAGTCTCAGTTCCAAGCCCTCAAACAAAAATACGTGACTGTATACTGAACTCTGACAGTGTGCCAGGTACTATTAGCTCCTGAGACACACATGAGGAATACTCTAGTGAGGGGCTGAGTGGTAGCCCCGCAAAGATACATCCACAGCCTAATCCCTGGAAACTGCCAGTGTGATTTTAGTTGGAAAAAGGGTCTTGGCAGATGTAATAAAATGAAGGAATTTTTTAGATGAGCTTATCCTGGACTAGCTGTGTGGTCTTTAAATTCAATGACAAGTGTCTTTATAAGAGATGTACGGGAGAAGAGAAAGATAGAAAAGGTAGATGCAGAGATGAGAGTGGTCTAGCCACAGGTCGAGAAATAGTGAAACGACCAGAAGCTGGAAGAAGCAAGGAGGCTTCTCCCCAAAGCCTTCAGAGGGAGCCTTGACCCTGCCAGCCCCTTTCTGTTGAACCTCTGGCCACCAAAACTGTGAGAGAATAAATTTCTGTTGTTTTAAGTGAGCGAGTTTGTGTTAACCTGTTACAGCAGCCACAGGAAACTAACACAGACACCATGTGTATTAGGAAGATGAGGGATATGCTGGGCACGGACTGTACCCCCTGCTGGGCTTTAGCCATTGCTGGGTAGGTCTGACACACTGGTCAGTTGGACCAGACCAAAGTGTTGAGAAAGCAGTACTAAGAAGATTCTCGCAAGAAAATTCATTTCTAGCCAGCTTCTTACTCAGAGGCCCAGGCATTGGATTCCAAGGTCCCTCAACTTCCGAGTTTGTCTCTGAAATGCTGGCGTCTATGCATGTACTTTTCTGTGAGAGGTTTCAGGGCTTTCATTGCCTTTTCCAAAGGCTCTGTGACTGCCTCCCCCCCTCCTGCAGAAGTTGGGACTTGTGTCCTAAGAACCCAAAGGAAGACTCGGTAAGCATGGCCTACTAGAAAAGCCTCCATTGTCAAACGAGAATAACCTTTCCAGGTACAAAGATGTGGCTTTTACCCGGGGAAGGGGTGGTGGTGGTCATGGCTAGGTCTGAGGAAGTGAGAGAAGATGTAAGCAGCAGTGGAAAGGCTGGTAGGCAGGGGTTCATTACAACCTTGCATTGGGGGTCCCGTGAGGGACCAACACAGCAGAGAAAGCCATTCTCCATCCCTCCGCCCAGCACCCCGCAAAGGGTTGGCCCACTGAGCCTTCAGTAGCCACCAATGGAGAATGGCTGCCCCCTGCAGAGCAGAGCACTCATGAGATTCCCCTGGAGACACCCGGATATCTGCAGGTAAGGGTTCAGGAGGCTAAACACCTTGCTGTAGCCTGAGGGGATCATGGAGTCCAGCATAATTCAGGTTGTGATGTTTTATAAAACTCATTTCCTCCCACAGACATGGGAACAGCTGGGTGACACATCACTATGACCCAGGATCGGTACCCCCAAAAGATTATACACAACTGTATGTATGTGCATCAATGCTCATAACGTTGGTGACAAGTTTTAAGATTGAGTCCCATTTGAAAAAAAAAAAAATCCCCTAGATTCCTGCTCAGATTCTTGTGACCAAAACAGACGTGGTAATGCTCGTTCCCGGATGTGTCCAGAGGACTGTACTGTTCCCTGAACATTACACAGTGAAGAAACTCTCTGTGCACGGGGAGAGCGCTGGGGGTTGTAAGAACACTCACGTCTCCTAGGATCGTGATTGCACAATCTTTTCAGACTCCTGGTAGATGTCTGCTGCGTGTGATGGTAGGCTAGTGAGGCTTTCCAGCCTTCTGGGCTGATGCCACCAGCCTCTCTGTTCCAGATGACACCCCAGAGCCTTTTCATTGAGGTAAATAAGAAAATAGGATCTCGTCTCCAAACACTTACAAAAAGAACCCAAAAAACAAAAACAAAAACAAAACCCTCAAATGCGTAGCTTTCGTCTTGCTTTGTTTTCAGGGTCTCAACAGAGCCAGGTAAAGGCTAGAAAATATGTTTATACAGAATGTTGTTTTGATAAAATAGAAAAGGAGCTTAGGGAGTTTCCATTTTGTGATTTGCTTAAAACACACAAAAAAAGCTAAAGCCTCAGCCCTAGCCTCTATTGAAAAGGAAAAAAAAATCAGAAAAGAGGAACTTGTTGCAAACTGGAGTGAATGCTGGCTTCCCTCAGACCCACTTGAGCCATCACCATGGAGACTCCTGAAGGTTCCAGGAATGACTCACACAATTTGCTGGCGAAGCCTTTGAAACGGAAGCAGCACCGTGGCACAAAGAAGTTAGGCTGCAGCCCTTGAAGAATGAGCCTTTAACTCCTGACTGAGGACCCAGGCTGTGGAAGTGCCACCAGAATGGCCTTTCCTCCTCCCAGACCCTCATTATTAGGGGCACTTAACTTGCGAGAGCAAAGGTCAGAAAACACTTTGGTCTTGGATGGGCTCTCCCACCATGACTGGAGAAATACTGACGTCAAACCCACTCGGGAGTGTGAAGGCTAGAAGGGAGAGGTTGTCCAGGTTCTCCGGGAGGCTGGTAGTGGGGAGGGCTGGGTCTCAGAATTCTGCAGACAGAGGCTTCCAGAAGCATAGGGCTGGGAAACGTGTGCAGGTGCTCTGGGCCAGGTGTTTTCTTGGGCACCTGGAACTTTCACACCCCCACACACCACCACCACGACAGCCTTCTGGCTGCGTGAGCTCTCACACTGGGCTCCTTAGAACTCACAATGCAGGCTCCAGGGAAGTCGGCCTCGGGCTCCATCACCAGCACCTTAGCAAGGGTGCCAAGGCCACAGGAAGAACTCAAAGCAGGGACTTGTTCTCTGTCCAGAGTTTTAACTGCTGAATACCTCTGAGAGCAGCCGGGGGAATCAGGGGTCTCGGGAAAGTGCCCTGTCCAGGACTGGGACGTGTGCCTGCCCCTGGGAATCCAGGCAGGGGAAATGTGGCCATGACCTGCATCTTCCTGAGGAAACCCCCTTGCCACAGATCCAGGGTTAATCTTTCTTTCTTTTATCTTTTAATTTTTTTAATGTTTATTTATTTTTGAGAGAGAGAGAGCAGGAAAGGGAAGGGCAGAGAGAGAGGGAGATCCAGAATCTGAAGCAGGCTCCAGGCTCTGAGCTGTCAGTCCAAAGTCCTACGTGGGGCTCGAATCCACGAACCGAGAGATCATGACCTGAGCAGAAGTCAGATGCTTAACTGACCGAGCCACCCAGAGGATCCTGGGGCTCATCTTTAAGGGCCTCACTGATGTCCCAGAGTCCTCTTGCCCCAGGACACCGTGTCAGGGCCCCGACTTGGGACGTCATCGCTGCCACTCGCTGCTGCTTGTCCTGGGCACACAGGGCCCTCCCTTGTCACGGGGCCTGCCTGAGGCATCACAGCTCCGGGGTCAGGGTCAGGGTCAGGGTCAGGCTGGGCCATCCACTGGCTGGATGGACACAGCCATGCTCTCCAGCCACAGTGGAAAAGCCTCGGGATGCAGAGAAGCTTCTGGGGCCAAGCCTTGTCTCAGACCTACCAGAAGCACCGAGCCTGAGACTCGGAGGGACCATGCCAGGTCTGCCTCCATGACACTTTCCTAAGCCCCAAATTCGAGTCCCAAGGACAGGGGAAAGACCCCCTTCCTTCCCTGGAAGGGGAGAATCAAGGGGAAGATGTGTCTTCCTTCCTCCTCAACCCTAAATCTGCATGCTGGGGACTGCAGACCTGCTTCCGCAGGAAAACAAATAAGAAATAAAGGTCTGAGCAGAAGCCACAGACGTCCCCTCTCAACTATTTATTCTGATTTCTCGACAAGTGAGTTAATTGGATGGGCCCCCGTGACAGACATTCCATACTAAAATTCATAGCTTTCTGCCAAAACAACATATTGTGTGCTGCTATATTTTCCACGTTGGAGCTTGGAACTGACGTGGGTCCTGAGCAGTTTTATGTGGGAACAGAGAGACTAAAGGCGAAAAACACAGGCGGCAGCTCCCGAGTTTCCAGGGCGGCATGGGGAGAAGGGCCACAGGCCTGTCCCCTGCCCCTGGTAGCAGCACCTGCTTGCGCCTTGCAGGGCTGCAGTTCAAAGGGGGCCACAGGGAGTGAGGAACAGATGCATTCTCACCTGGGGCCTCCCTGAAACCTGGGAAGGACCGGGTTGGTTGGCAGAGGCCTCTGGGGGCCTGGCTGTCCCAGGCGTGGTCAGGTCCCGGCCATGTGGCCCTGTCCCATGTCCTCCTCCCTGTGCTCAGGGGCCACAGACAGGCACCAGGATTTGCGGGACAGCTGAGAGCCTGCTGACTGCTTCCCCAGGGAGGAAGGGCATGGACCAGAGCAGACTCAGGGCCCCCGGCACACTCTTGCCAGCCTTCAGGGACCCATCTGCACCCCCAGCACCAGCTGGTGGTGCCCTGCCCTTTCAGGCCTCTAGAACACAGTGATGTTTCCCCTCTGAAACATCTCTCTCTTCATTTCCCGGGATTCCCTGTCTCAACATCTCTCCATCCCTCTGCCAGGGTCCCTTAGCAGCCACCACCATCCTTCTGTCTCCTGGGGCCCTTTCTCTGGTCCCCTCACATTCAAGGAGCACCATGGAGTGATGTCAAGACCGCGGCTCTCTTCGCGGTACTGGGTGCTTCCCCCACACCCTCTTCTCCTCTCTCTGTAGCACGTACTGTTAGCACAAAACAGGCAGAGAAAGGCCATTGTCAGCCCCCCTCCCCCCCAGGAGACAGCAGCCTGGGGCTTTCCTTGCCGTCAAAGGCCCCAGAGCGTTCAGCAGTGAGCAAGCATATGGCAGCCTGGAGTGCACTAGCCAGAGACCAAGGGCAAGCCCCTAACTCTGCGAAGCCCCACCAGCTTACTGGGCATGCGTCCTGTGGATTCGCCGCCATACCTCTACTGTCACTGTTCCCTGATCCCAGAGGGTGTCACTGATGTGACCTCATATGGTGTCCTTCTCCACAACCCCAAGCAGCACCTAATGGCATCCTCCCCATTCCTCGGCTTCCTCGCTCCAGCTCGCCTCACAAGCCATCTCACTTTTGTCCCTGGTCCAGCTCACCAACCAAACCTCCAGCTTCAGGTCTCAGGCCTCCAGTGGCGCCTTCTCCCCTGAGGCTGCCCTCTCTCCAGGCAGCCTCTGCCATGTTCAGTGACCACTGACTCTCTGGCCAAGAGCCCAAACACACACAGCAACTTCCGGCCAGATCCCTCCACCTCAGAGTTTTAAGGCGACTGAAATTCAGTATGCAGTGAATTAAACAGAGCACCTGTCTTTCAGAGCACCTGTTCCTTCACTGGGATCACCTGTCCTGAGCTGTCCCTCTATGCACGCAGTCACCCAGACATCTGGAGTCACCCTAGACCCTCCTTCCCATCATCACTGTGCCCAGCCCGTCACTGAATTGTACCTTCCAAACTACTATATGCCTGGGACTGAGCTGGGCACTGAGAGCATTCCACTTTCTCCCCACCACACTCTAGAGGAAACACTCCTTTAATCCCTGTCTTAAAGATGAGAACATCAAGGGGCACCTGAGTGGCTCAGTCAGTTGGGCATCTAACGTTGTGCTGACAGCTCAGAGCCTGGAGCCTGCTTCAGATTCTGTGTCTCCCTCTCTCTCTGCTCCTCCTCCACTTGTGCCCTGTCTCTCTCTCTCAAAAATAAATAAACACTGGGTGCCTGGGTGGCTCAGTCGGTTAAGCCTCTGACTTTAGCTCAGGTCATAATCTCGTAGTCCATAGGTTCGAGTCCCTGCATCGGGCTTTGTGCTGACAGTTCAGAGCTTGGAGCCTGCTTCAGATTCTGCCTCTGTCTCTGTCTCTCTCTCTGCCCCTTCCCCACTCGTGTTCTGTCTCTCTCTTTCTCAACTATAAATAAAAATTTTTAAAAATTGTTTAAAAATAAATAAACATTTTAAATTGTTTTAAAAAAAGAGATGAGAACGTCGAGATTCAGAAAGATTACCAAATGAGCCCCAAATCCCACAAGTGGTAAATGGTGGTCTTGAGAACTACTCTCACATCTCCCCGACCTAGCCCCAGCCTGCTGCGTACAGTCAAGGACCCCTTGTAGAGAGAAGCCACTTCATAAGGGAGAAAACTGAGGTTCACAGCCATTCAACACCTGTCCCAGGCCCACCAGAGTGACACTCCTCAAACCTTTGAGGGAATGGGATTCCAGAACATTTAACGATGCTTTCTTCCACTAAATGCCAACCGAGTTTATAATTCTTGTGGGAGGATTATTCCAGTGATGACAAACAGTCCGTCTAAATTCCCACTGATTGAGAATAAAAAGAAGTGGTATAAGTTGCAACATCAAAGATAGATCTGGAGAGCCGGTAGACACTGCACTCCCATGCCAAGGGTGTCTATGCAACCTCTCCCTCACTGTGTCAGAAAATCCTTTCCTGTGGCTCAGAGACCAGATATAGGTGGAATAAGTTTGGAAGAATTCAAAATGAAGGTAGTTCTGCCACCGTATACTGGAGGTTGCTTTTGGCCCATCCACATATTTGATTTGGCACACGTAGTGTTTCATGAAACTACCAATTTCTGGCTTCTCCAGAAAGATCAGTTGGTGTGACAGCCCTGGGCTCTCTGTCCCAGTTGGCAGTGGCCCCTAGTGGAGCAAGGCCAACCCGCCTCTTTGGGCAGGGCCTGTACCAGCCAGCTTAGCAAGTGAGGTTACCTTCCCGGCCTCGTTAGCACGCCGAAGTGGCGACCTCAGATGACACTAGTAAGGTCAGCCTCTCACATGCGCACTTTGCACTTGGCCAACATCTGAGCTGAGCCAAACTTTGTTAGACAGCATTAGCGCATGCGCACCGTGAGCCTGAGTGCTTCGGCGTTGGAGGGCCAGATGCCCACCGTCTCGTTTCGTTTCTCCACGAAAACAGGGCCAGACCAAGGAATCTTCCGGCTTACTTTCCGAAGAAATCAGAAGTCCTTACCAGGTGTTGAAACACAAACTTGTTTCTCAGAATCGCCAACTTCGCAGGATCGAGTCACATGTTGATTTCCGCCTCATGAAAAATCCAGAGCGGGCTGGAGTCTGACAGATAGAGCCCAATCGGCTGTTTACTCTGGTGCTAATCACAATCATGTTTACAGGAAAATGCCTTCATCTGCTTCCAGCGGCTCCAGCCACTCAGCCATGTGAGAGCTGTCTTCAAAGTCAATTGCCTGTCATTTTGCTGATTTATGTTGAGCAACTGCAAGGAGCCCTCGAGGTATTTGTAGCTGGCTTGATGATTCCCGGCTTATAAAGTGGCAGTGGGCAGAGTGTTTCAGTTCAAATTCCCATCAAGACAGAATTTAAATCCCCAGCTCTGCTGCTCATATTTGCAATGTGAGCACTTTAGATAAGCAGAAGCCATCACACCCTAAATGCTGGGGGACGTACAACCTGGGTTTCTTCAAATGGAGCCTGGCCCCAAATCTTTTAGACCTTGGCTAGGAAAGGGATTCTAGCAGTCTTTAAAATCGTGATCACATATGCTGTTTCCCAAGAAATACTGATGATGGAGGCAGGATGGGAACTGTCGGGTAAGCCTGGAGGGGTGCTCCCCCAAGGAGCACTCCCCAACCGCCTGCCTGCATTCTTACGTTTCAGCCAGCAGAATCTAATTTTTTTTGGAATAACTTGCCTCTTTTTAAAATGCAAAATATTACCGGAAAGGGTGACCTATTCAATTCCTAACCCGTTAGCTTCTGGTTTAACTTCAGTTTTAATGGGGCACCACCTCCCTTTTGTGCTGATTCCCTCTGAACCCCCACCATCCCACCCCACCCCACCCATTCGGGAAAGTGCTAGAAGGTTCCAGATTTCAAGGAGCTGGCCCTTCTCTGCTGATGCTGGAAGGTGAGACTGCAGGTTCTTTCTGAGAATCACTCACGTCCTGCGGGGATACTGTTCCAACACCCAACCTCCAGGAGATGAAAATGGGTGCGTCTTTTATGCCCTCCCTTACAGCATTCAGAAGTCAAACACAGATGATTTAAGGATTGCCCACAGCTTACATTGCTGCCTTTCTGCATCGCTTGCTCATTCAGCATTTCAGGTAATAAAGCCACATGATGTTAGGGCTGAAAGGAGATCCAGAGGTCTAGTGCAGCCCCTTCAGGTTCAGTGACATCCCCCAAATCAGTAGAGCCCCAGGATCCTTAAAAACCCAGACATGTGAAACTGAGTCATCCAAATTGAGGCAACTCCAAAAAGAGTGCCATTGACTCATCTTCCCATCATCTCTCTCCTGCTCTCTCTTACAGAAAGTGTATATTTCTTCCATTTAGAAAAGACTGCTCAGACATACTATGCCATTACCTTCTTTATCCTTCTCTTTATAATCCAACTGCCTTTCTCCGGATTTCCGTCACCTGCCCTATTTAGCCAGTTCCAAACAAGCTACCTGTCTTTCTGCCATGCAGGGTGCTTCTCTGCAGCTGGCCTCACGTGTCTGTGGCCAGCTTTCATACCACCCATCTCCCTGTACTCTTCCGCCTATAAAACTGGGTTCCTGGCTCCCTTGCTGGTGTGCTGTAATGCCTAGGACATGACACTGGGTGGCAGTGTTTCAGAGCATTCCGAGACTTGCGACGTGGCCTTGAGCTGGGTTGCGCTGGTGGTTTGTATTTTCCAGCACAAATAGGGCTGTGGGAACAGGCAGAGGAAAGGGACACATGTGTGGTGCTGGGGAAATTGAGTATTAGCTATTATGGTAGCAAGGGACAGAGGTCTGTGTACTGTGTACACTCAGAGCTTGCTCTAGTCACAAAGCTGACATCTGCCATTGTTCTAACAAAGGAATCTCAAATCCTAAGGCTGTTTGGGAGGTATCCTTGGAGAGAATGGCCATAACCCTCTGCTCTCCTTGTTTTGATTTTTTAACCGACCATTGGGCCCCGATTCATCCATAAAAACAACAACCAAAGGGAAAAAAGACAATCCTCATGAGCATTATGTGTTTGCTGGACAAGATAGTAATGGCCTAATCCTTCTAATGGCTTTGGTCACTGCAGGATATTAGCTATTAGAGGGGTCTGTTTACAGGGGGGCTGTGGGGGAAGGTAGGGCCATCTGCTGATTACAGCATGCATGAGGAATGGAAAGAACATTTAAAGAGACACTGTCCATCTACACGGACACAAATAATTTGCCTGTCATTTAGGAAGTTTATTTAGAACTTGGGTTTTAGTATGTGAATTATTTGTGCAGCTCCAACTCTAAATGCAATATTTCAGGCTGGAGACGGTCCCAGGAACTATTTGTTTCCACCCTCAACCTTTCTGAAAAGAACTTCTCTGGAGACTAAAAGGAATGTGGCCTGAACGCTTCAACATTTACATCATGGGTTGGATTCTGTGGAAGTCAAACCAAATGTTTTTATTATAAACAAGTCAACCCAAGACCAAGACCAAACTGTGAAACACCAGTTTGCTTTCCAAGCCTCCCACCCTAGCGCCAGCCTCCACACAGGAAATAGTCTTCTGTGTCCCGCCAGGGACCAGCCCCCTCTCTCATTGCTTGCAAGTTGTAGCACACCTTCCCTTCCAGGCCTGGCAGGAGGACAAAGTGAGATCTTCCCCAGTATCAGGAAGGACAGGTATCCCTCGCTTTTTGGAAGTTCGTGCTAAGCCACTTGGCTTTCTGGAAAGACTTATAGGAGTACTTGTTTTCGCTAACCATGAGAAGTCAGAGGAGAATTTGTGCTTTTATGAAAAAAGACAGAAGCAAAAACAGCACTCGGCATGTTTGCCATGAGCAGCAGGGACCCTAAGAGGTGAGGGCGGCACTGGCCCCCTAGCTCTATCCCCCGGACCTGCACTCAGCCTCTCGGCCTCAAGCCGCCATAGCTGGAGTTATGTTGTGCATCCACTGGCACATTGTGTCCTAAGATATCAGGAAAGCCTCAGAGGGGTTATTTTTTTGGGACTGAGAGTGCTCACATTTTTTCCCATATAAATTAATGGCGATTGCTTCTTTGCTTTATACCATTTCGGCGTACAGAAGATTTCATAGGAACCATCTCCTTGCAGTTAGCGAGGGAAGCCTGTATCAGGAAATGAATGTAGATGCCCATTCAGAAAAGCTGGAGGCAAGCAGACCTCACTTCCCAGGAGGAGTTAAGCCTAGACAGAGAGGTGAGCAGATCCCTGGCTTCCCCTCTTGGCCAGACCCTGTCTTGAGAAGGCAACATGAGATGTCACATCTGTGATTGTATGGCCCAGCTTCATGACAAGGGAGATGCTGAGGATATATATGGTATCAATTCATCCTATCATCACACGAAATCAAACATTTGGTCCCTGGACCAAGAGAATGTGAAGGCTCAGAGAGAGATAGCTCCCGAATATTGAGAGGTGAATACTGAATGATGTTAAGTGGCAGAGGCTGTCCCAGAAGCGTCCCCAGCAGGAGATGATGCAGGTATCCAGAGAAAGGCATGGTGGCCATGAACGCGAAGTCATGTAAGCCTTGAAGTAGAATAAGATCCTCATGGGAACTTGGGGAAAGCATAGATTAGCCAACAGAGCTTTGATAGAGGCAGGAGGGAGGGCATTCCTGCAAGTTGAGCTTGGATTAACAAGGCTCAGAAGATAGGAACATTTCTGAGTAAAAAGATATCATGTGTGGTTGAAGCTGAAGGGTCTGAGAAACACAACAGGGGAAGGAGGGAGAAGTAGGCACAGGTCACATCAGAATTCCCTATAGTTGGCTTTTTTTGGTGTGTGTGTGTGTGAGTGGCAGGATTGCGTTTTGTTTTCTTTAAATTTAAGTTAGTTAACATACAGTGTAGTCTTGGCTTCGGTAGTAGAGCCCAGTGATTCATGTCTTACATATGACACCCAGTACTCATCCGGAAAAGGGCCCTCCTTGATGCCCATCACCCATTTAGCCCAGACACCAACCCCCCTGCCCTCCAGAAGCCCTGTCTGTTCTCTGTATTTAAGGGTCTCTTATGGTTTGCCTCTCTCTCTATCTTTCCTCTCTTCTTCTATGTTCATCTGTTGAGTTTCTCAAATTCCACTGTAGTTGGGCTTTTTTGGTTGCAGGGAAGAGAGCCCCCCAAATTACCTCAAGTGAAGGGGGTTGAATCCAGGAGGTGAGGAGGTGCCCATGGCCCTGCTTCGAAGAAAATCAGGGCCAGCCACATGGCCAAGCACCCTAGACCCAGGAGTCTGGTGTGGAAATCGAGTGTTTGAAAATATAGCATATTAGAAGAAAACTTGAGGTTTGTAAGGCCAACAAGTCAGAGGAAGATTGTTACTGAAAAGACAGTTTGTTACCCAGAGTTCCCAAGAGAAGGGGGCACAGTACACCACACAGGGCCACGCAGGGGAGCATCAGGGCCAGCAGGGCAGGTAGGAGGAGGGGAGAACTGGAGGTAGAGCCTTTATTGTGGAGGAGCTGTATGGGAGAAGGAACGGCTGAGGCAGGGTAAGCAATTTCAGCAGGCTCTGGGGCACGTGGCTGCCCCTGGCCATCTGCTCCCTGACGCTGGGGTGATGAGTATAGTTGGATAGGGGCCTGGGTGCATAAGCAGAGAGGAGATAGTGTGGTGGTGGGGTCTGGACCCCCTGGTTCGTACTTGAAAAGCACACTCCTGAGTGAGTTGTTTCATAGCCCTGGGCCTCGGCTCACCCTGGTAGGGCAGTCCCTCCAAGGTTCTCAAGGCCCCGGATGACAAACCATCAGAATATGGAAAAGAAGAGACACAGTGAAAACACCAAGGGACCATTCAGGACACAGTGTGGCTCTAGCAATGCTCTCCTCTTGTCTCGATGGCTGTCACCCCAGTGCAGACGGGGTGACTCATCCCCACCCCTTGCTGACTCTCCTCTACTGCCTTGGCGGCAGCTGGGATCCCAGGAGAGCCCCAGATGGGTCCGGTGGCTTCCATCCTGCACCAGCTGTTGCAGTGGGGCAGATCTTTATGCCAGGCCACCCACACTGGCTGCCCGGAAATGAAGTGCCCACTCACGGGTGAACCAGTTTACTAGTGGGTCTCATGGCTTGACAAGCTATGCCTGGAACCCCCAGGCTGGGGAGACCTGGAGAGGAAGGGGACCAACATCCTGAGGATTCCCAGAAGGAGAAAATACAGCCAGCCATCCTCTCACTTGGCTTCTTGTGCATAAAGCTTCTGAAAGGCCAGAAATGGATCTGAGTTACAGCTGCATATGCACTCAAGAATTTCAAACAGGACAGGACAAGAAAAAGCAGTATTTTTATTAAGGAAAAAATAGATGAAGCTAGCAAAAATATGATGAGAATGCATAGGAGAGGGAAAAGCCTGGAAACTGGAAGAATCGTGAGGATTCTACAATAAGTCCTCATGGCTTTGGGCACCTGGAGTGGGTGGTGACCATGGGGACAGGGGCAGTTCCCAGAGACCGGCTGAAGGAAACATAGATGGAACTGAGGAGTTGAGTGGTAGCCAAGGAAGGAAAGGGAGAAAGGCGACCCAAGGCCAACATGGAGGCTTTAAACTAGGGGTGTAGAGAAAATGCTTAACTAACAGAAAGCAAATAAAAAAGGAGTGGACGTGAGGGGCGATAGTGTAAATATAGAAACCTCTGTTAGGTGACGCATACCACCAGCCCCCCAGCTATTGCTGAGTAGGAGACAGGGTGGCCCCAGCAATGAGTCCCCTTGCTGAGCAGACAGTTTAGTAACATACTTTTTTTTTTAATGTTTATTGATTTATTTTAAGAGAGAGAGAAAGTGTAAGTGGGGGAGGGTCAGAGAGAGAAGGAGACAGAATCCCAAGTTGGCTCTGTGCTGTCAGCACAGAGCCCGACGCGGAGCTCCATCCCACGAACCATGAGATCATGACCTGAGCTGAAATCAAGAGTGAGACCTTTAACCAATGGAGCCACCCAGGCACCCCAATAATGTACTTTTTAACTCCCAAGTCCAGTAACTCCAAGAACACAACTACCACTTTCTCGATGCTTCCCAAGTTTTCTCAGAGTCCTCAAAGGCTGTGCCCTGGGGCCTCAGTAACTAAGTGCCAACTGTTCTTCTCTGATATCCTCCACCCACCCTTGTCCTGTCCCAGTGATTTCTTAAACACTGTTTAAATAATTAAAAGCATGACTCCTGTACAAATATATACTGAACACGTGCTAAAAGTTCTTTTACTCACTAATGAGGAAAACAACAAGATGTGAAACTGATTCAAGGAGCATTCGTGGGACAGACATGTATATGCTCTCCCAGGAAAGGAATGTTAAAATAAGTTTGCTAAGTTAGATGCAAAGCAAGTTAATGGCCTACAGGGCCATAGAGCTGTAACCTGTCAGGCTGTGTTTTCAAGTGGATGGAAATGTTTGCATCTTTACTAGACAAAAAGTCATGTGCAACTTAGCAATGATAACTTCTGACTTCACACAGCTTCGGCTTTGGTCAACAGTTAATAGTAGGTCAAACTTGGTATCTAGCTCAAGAGACCTAGATGTCTCTTGAATGGGCCTTTCCAGCAATGTTCCAGTTTGGCACTGAAAGGTCACGCTGTCACATCCTCCTGCTTTATTTCCAAGTTTTTGGGCGATTTTTAACGTTCAGCTTCCATCCTGCCTTCAGATGTAAGATCTAAGTATCATTTCCTCCAATAGGCCTTCTTTGACTTCCCTGATAAGGTCAGATTCCCCTATTCATTTGTATTTCACCATCACAGCAGCTAGGGTAAAGAAAAAATTATTCGGACACTTGTTACAATGGTAATGAAGGCTTACTCAGGACTATTGCAATAGATGTCAAGACTATCGCAGTAAGAAAGAATGATGGGGCTCAATGCCCAAGACCAAGATAGGTAGGAGTTTAGAGCCAATGAGCAGAGTGGGCGGGGGTGGGTGGGTGGGAAGGGGATGGAAAATTACAAAGAAACACATCAAAAGCAGAGGATTCTTACCAAACTGATGTAACAGGATTTGAGCTGAAGGCAGGCCAGGGAGATCAGATCTCAAGAGTTGGGGAGGAGAGTCTCACTAAACTTACTTATGAGGATTCTTGCTGAGACTGGGCAATGCAAGGCCAGTAAGGACAGGTTGAAGGCCAAGATCAAAGCTTAGTTAAGTAGAGGGCTCAGAGAGCCTGGCTAAATTTAAGCCAAGGAGAGAATTGTTGTCAGTTACCAACCCTCTAATTTTTAACATATTGGTGTGGCCATGGCATTCATGTCTGCTTCTCCTGCTAGACTGTAAGCTCTCTAAAGACAAGACCAATGTCAGTATCTGTCCCATCTCAGTACCTACACTGGACCTGAAGCATAGAACGTGCTCAATAACTATTTCCTGAATGAATGAATGAATGAATGGCCAGAATACTCAGCTGGAGGAATGCCCTAGAAGGCAGGAAACAGACGTCCATACACTGTGGCTAATTCACTGCCTGGCTGTCATTATTTCCCTTCTTTGTTTCTATTTGCTTTAATTGCACCTTTTCTCATTTGACTGCCTGGCTGGGAATTCAGCTCTAGGGGTATTTGGGGCAAAGTCAAACTGTTTGCTCCTGCAGCTTGCTGGTGCTGACTCAACCAGCTCTGCCTGCTGAGGCCTAAACATACTGATCAAAGACTGGGAAGCAGCTAGCCTTGGTCTGTCATACAGATGGTTTATACAGCCTGCCCTCTGCCTCTCGTTCCTTCCCCATTTTCTAGGGGCTTTGGGAAAGCCAAAGCCTTCCATTGAGGGGCAGAGGGGAGATGGACCTGTGAGAACATGGTGGTCATGTCATTGCTTCATTATTTAATTTGCTCAGGGTCAGGGGTTTGAAGGGAGGTTTGCCGAGCACTCAGGATTGGGAAAGGGATCCTCACTTCAGTAAACAACCTCTTGAAGAACTAAGCATCGGGAGTAGGATCTGGGTGTTATGTCTCATTCACCTTCCCCCTGACATCCTGAACAGTGTGTCAGTGTGGTTTTCCACTTCTTTGTGTACATTTCTTTTTTTTTTAATTTATTTCTAGAAGAGAGAGAGAAAGAGCGTGAGCAGGGGAGGGTCAGAGAGAGAGGGAGACACAGACTCTGAAATAGGCTCCAGGCTCTGAGCTGGCAGTCAGCACAGAGCCCAACGCAGGGCTCGAACCCACGAACCGCGAGATCGTGACCTAAGCGAAAGTCGGACGCTTAACTGACTAAGCCACCCAGGCGCCCTTCTTTGTGTACATTTCTAATCAATCCCATCACGTGCCACCTATCTGACCACACTGGGTCTCTTTTCTTACTGTGCTGTTTGTTCCTTCCTAGATGGTGACTCCTAACGGCTGGAGAGAGCTCTTCCCCAGTCTGGACACTCCATTCTTGCGATCTCATCTCTAACCAGCCTGGAAGGTCACAGATAGCTGTGTGCTGCCCAGTCCTCTCCCCACAACACCGGGTTTGCATCTTGTGGAAGGCAGCCTCTAGGATGAGCCCAGTGGTCCCCACCACCTGGTGTTCATGACTCCTGTTGAGTGTAGGCTGGATCTAGTGACTTCTGACAAATTGGACACGGCCAAAATGATGGGATGTTGGTGATCTGAGATTAGACTTCCCATCCAGCTGACCCTCTCTTGCTCTCTCACCTGCTCACCATGACGGGAGCCAGCTGCCTGCTGTGAGCTATCCAATGGAGGCCCTCATGGCCAGGAACTGGGAGCTGCTTCTAGCCATCAATGATCTGAAGCCCTGAGTTCAAGAACTGCAAAGAACTGAATCTGCCAATGGCCATGTGAGTGAGCTTGGAAATGGGTCCTCCCCAGTAGAACCTTCAGATGAAAACACATCTCCTTGATTACAGTCGTACGAGAGACCCCATACCCCAAAGCAGAGGACCCAGCTAAGTCACACCTAGACACCTGACCCACAAAAACCATGAAATACCAAATGTTTTTTTAAGCCAGTAAGTTTAAGCATAATTCATTACAGAGCAATAGATAATTAATATTGTATATAACTATCTACTCAGATGTCAAAAGGACCTCTCAAACTTAACACCTGAACTGAATCTTGATTTTCTATCCTCAGAGGAGAGAGAACAGGATATACGAACGCTAAAGCAACATAAATAGGTGGAACAGCCAGGCCGCGGATAGTGCTGAGGGTCAGGGAATGGACTTGTAGGAGAAATCTCCTGGTAGGAAGTAGCAAGCCTGTGAGATCAAGAAACAATTGGTTCATAGTGGCAGTGCAGGCACCCCAACTCAGGGGAACATTTAGCCAAATCTTTCGCTGATTATCCTGCTAAGCTATGTGGATTGGTTGGAGTGGCTAATGTTGACGCTGCCTACACTGACATACGGACAGCTGGGCCTCTCAAGGACAGACTTCAGCACCGTGATAAAACCCACACTCAGTGCCAAGTGCATGTCACTTGGATTTTTCAAAAACTCCACCCAAACTCAGTCACGACATTTAGATGCTTTTTAAGATAAGAATCTAACTACAGAGAAGTGGAGACACATTGTCAAGTGCCTTCGTATGTGAGCAATTTTGAAATTTTATGCCAAGTCTCCCTTGATAAAAAGGGCAAAACTCGAGCTCATTTCCAGCACACCTGCATTCCAGGCAGAGATGAGGGGAGAACCCAAAATCTGAAAATTTTGAGATAAGCTTCCTCTGTACATTTTGTGTTTTTGTGACACCTTATATGGAGATTGCATGTGAAATAAAGCGTGTCTTTCACATATGCTTGCTTGTCTGAGCCTCATGCAAGCTGTGGGAGAAATGGAAATCATGACCTCATTGGCATTATAAGTGGAAACTGATGTTCAGAAGAGTTAGAGACTTGCCTGAAGGTCACACAGCTCGTCCATTCCGGAACTTGCTCTAGAATCAAGTTTCCTGACACCTGAGCCAAGAGGGCCACCCATTCCTTTGCAGTGGGAGCCCAGCATGACCTGTAGCTGCAACCGCCCTGGGATTCACCCAACACGTTGAGAGGACAAGACCATAACCATGACCTTGTTCACCAAACCACCAAGGATCCACCTTGGATAAGAGGAAGGCAGACAGGCCTGCATGGCTCTGCAGCCAGAGGGCAAAACAAGAGGTGTGCTCCTGCATGTGGTGACAATGGACACCAGATCTGTCTCTCAGGCCAGCATCCCAGGGGGCTGATTGTGTAGCCGAACTCTCTGGAAAATGTGATCACACAGGTGCCCCATGCGGGGTGCAAAATGAAAAGGGCAGTGAGGACCGCAGGGCACCTGACAGCGTTGGTGCTCCAGGTCCACAGGTGTGGTGGTGGCAGTGGGTGGAGGTGAAAATGACATTGCCATGAGGCTGCCGGGCTTATAGACCCCACCTCAGTAGTTCTGAGAGCAGGGCCCGTAGGACAGGGACACAGCTGTGGACCCCACGTGCCCATCATCTCGTGGTCTGCAGATCTTTGCAAAAGTGGAAGGCACAGGGAAGCAACCAAAGACAAAGCTCGGGGTCCGGGTTCAGTGAGAGGGAGGCGGCACTCTCAGGAAGGGAGAGAGGGAGCAAACCAGGAGCAGAGGTCTGGGGCCTTTTGGGGACTTTGGACATCCCAGCTGTCTAAGAGGTGGCTTGAGGCAATCTTATCGTAACGTTCAGGGAGCCCTGATAATGAAATGAAAGCCTGGAGGGTTTGAGGACTTGCCCAGATCATCACACCCCCAAGCCAGTACTCTTTGCCATATCATGAATGTACATGACACCCCAGATCACTCCACTCTGTGAGACTTCCCCAGCAGCCTCTGGGTGACAGCCTGACAGTCACATGATAAACGCCCAGCCCTGTCTGCCCCAGCTCTCTCTATCTTGAGTACCAGTTTCTGCCTGTCCTCTCCCTGTTGCCTCAGTCTAAGGGAGAGCTCATTTTCTAAAGGTTCACTCTCATATAGTCAGTGATAGGACTTCGCAGATCCATCCCTGACTTATTGATTGTGACAGCATGTTCCAAGGAGCGCGCAGTGAACGGGGATCTCCCCTGGGAGGATCACCCCAGAGCAGCCTCGGTGCTCTCTGGCAGTGCCTTCCTGCCCAGAGCAGGCAGGCACAGAGCAGAGACGCAGGTCATGAGGCCCTTCTTGGACCCTTTACAGGAGGCTGGAAACAAGTTTAAATCACCCTGCAAAGCGGAAACATTCACAGTAGCTCTTTGTGACTTCCTTCATCACATGCTTATCACACAGAAGTATGTGCCAAGCACTGAGTTACATGCCTAGAATTCAGTGGCGAGCAAGATTGACACACGGTCTTGTCTCCAGGCAGGAATGTGGGGAAGACAGACACGTAGCGGTTATAGCAAACTGCAGAAGCTGTGTGGGGGAAGCACACAGCCCAGGTACTGACAGAGGGGCTGGGGGCCAGGCTGGCGACAGTTAGCTGTGACAGGAAAAGTTGAAGGTGCCAACACAGGGGTCAGCAGTTGGTTTGTTGGCTATGTCAGGCTGTGAAGAAGTTGGTTCTCTGAGAATCAAGAGTCGGTCTTCAACCCTAACTCCGGGGAACCCTTCAGCAAATGGCTACAGAAATGACATATACTTGAGCATTCATCCCTCCAGAGATCCCTGGCTGGGTTTGTTTCACCTCATTGAGCCTGGTAAAACCATGCATCATAGTATTGAAACCACTGATCCGGGAAACAGACCCAAGTAGGCCTCTTGCTAGCTGGGTGATTGGGCAGGTTCCATAATCACATTGCCCCTAGACTCAAATTCCTCAACCACAAAAATGGAGATAATGATAGGATTGCCAGTAGGATATGTCAGTCAGGGTTCTCCAGAAAAACAATCTATCTCTACCTCTTTCTATCTCCTTCATGTATATCAAGAGATTTATTTGAAGATGTTGGCCCATCCAATGTGGGGGTTGACAAATCAGAAACCCATGAGGTATGCTGGAAACTTAGGCAGGAGTTGATGTTACAGTCTTGAGGCAGAATTTCTTCTCCTCCAGGAAACCTCAGTTTTTGTCCATAAGGCCTTTCGACTGATTGGGTGAGACCCACCCATGTTATGGAGGGTAATCTCCCTTTACTTAAAATCAACTGACATTATGATGAGCACTGGGTATTGTACGTAATGAACTCTTAAATTATACACCTGAAATTAATATTATACTGTATGTTAACCAACTGGAATTTAAATAAAAACTTGAGGAAAGAGGGGAAAAAATAAAATAAAATCAACCAATAGTAGATGTTAACCATATTTACCAAGTACTGTCACAGCAACACCTACATTTGTCTTTGATTAAAGAGCTGGGTGCTAGCTTCTGCACAGCCAAGGAAACAACCCAGAAAATTAATAGGCAACCAACGGAATGGGAAAAGATAGTTGCAAATGACATATCAGATAAAGGGTTAATATCCAGAATCTATAAGGAACTCACCAAACTACATGCCCGAAAAACAAACAACCCAGTGAAGAAATGGGCAGAAGACATGAACAGACACTTCTCCAAAGAGGACATCCAGATGGCCAAGAGACACATGAAACAATGCTCAGCATCCCTCCTCATCAGGGAAATACACATCAAAACCACACTGAGATACCACCTCACGCCAGTCAGAGTGGATAAAATGAGCAAATCAGAGAACTCGAGATGCTGGCGAGGATGTGGAGAAACGGGCACCCTCCTACACTGTTGGTGGGAATGTAAACTGGTACAGCCCCTCTGGAAAACAGTGTGGAGGTTCCTCAGGAAACTAACAATAGAACTCCCTTATGACCCAGCAATAGCACTGCTAGGAATTTACCCAAGGGATACAGAAATGCTGAGGCATAGGAGCACATGTACCCCAATGTTCATAGCAGCACTCTCCACAATAGCTAAAACATGGAAAGAGCCTAAGTGTCCATCAACAGATGATTGGATCAAGAAGATGTGGATTATCTATACCATGGAATACTACATGGCAATGAGAAACAATGAAATCTGGCCATGTGTAGCAACATGGATGGACCTTGAGGGTGTTATGCTGAGCGAAATAAGTCAGGCAGAGAAGGACAAATATCATATGTTTGCACGTATAGGAGGAATAGGAGGAACTTGACGGAGGAACAAGGGGAAGAAGAAGGGCGGAAATGGGGGAAAGGGAGAGAGGCAAACCATGAGACACTCTTGAATGCTGACAAAAACTGAGGACTGATGGATGAGGGGGGGTGGGGGGGATGGGCATGGAGGAGGGCACTTTGGGGATGAGCACTGAGTGTTATGTAGAAACTAATTTGACAATAAACTATTTGTAAAAAAATAATAATAATAATAAAAAAAAATAAAGAGCTGGGTGCTATAGCCTGGTCAAGTCAAGACATAAAGCTAACCATCACAGAGCATTAAAATGAGGTAAGGTAAGCGTAACACTTATCCTGCCACCGAGAGTGTTCAATATGTTGAAGAGAGATTCTTATTTGAAGAAGGAGAGAGAGAATCTCAAACAATCTCTATGCTGTCAGTGCAAAGCCCTAGGTGGGGCTTGAACTCAGGAACCATGAGATCGTGACCTGAGCTGAAATGAAGAGGCAAACTCATCCAACTAAGCCACCCAGGTGCCCCAAGAGATTGTTAATTTTAATTTATTCAGAAATATTTGAGCATTGGGGCGCCTGGGTGGCTCAGTCGGTTGAGCGTCCGACTTCAGCTCAGGACATGATCTCACAGTTCGTGGGTTCGAGCCCCGCGTCGGTCTCTGTGCTGACAGCTCAGAGCCTTGAGCCTGTTTCAGATTCTGTCCCTCTCCTGCTCATGCTGTCTCTCTCTCTCTCGGAAATAAATTAAACGCTAAAAAAAAAAAAAAAAATACAGAAATATTTGAGCATGTACTATGGTTGTTGAAAGTACATCTGATTTCTCACAGATTGTGAGAGAATAATAGTACACCCAAACACTACTTAGTTTGGTGTCCAGGTTTAGTACCCTGGTCTACTCTGAGCCAGCTCCTGACTGTCTGTGCCTCTGAAAACCTCTCTTTGTACTGGCCAAAGGGTATCTCTTCATCACAAACTTTGCTGCCACAGAAAACTATTAATAAAGGACTCTGTAAATGCTGCCAGAATTCTAATCTTCACTCAGACATTTAGGGAAGCTCAGCACTATGTATCTCAATATTAGAGCCAATATGAGTGCCTTTATTTTTAACCAAGACCTTTATTAGCATTTTTATGAGATGTAATTCTTCAATATCTTAAAGAAAAGCTGAATCTTATTTCTTCTTACTGGATGAAATTCCTTTTATCTTCTTTTTTTTTTTTAGTTTTATTTATTTATTTGAGACTGAGAGAGAATAAGAGCTGGGGAGGGGCAGAGAGAAGAAGAGAGAATTACCATGCTGTCAGCATGGAACCAGACATGGGGCTCCATCCTACAAACCTGAGCCAAAATCCAGAGACTCAAGGGAGTCTCTTCTGGCTCAGTGAGCAGAGATTGCAACTCTAAATCCTGAGGTTGTACGTTACAGCCCCATGCTGGGTGTGGGGATTACTTAAAAATCAAATCTTAAGGGGCACCTGGGTGGTTCAGTCCCAACTCGGCTCAGGTCATGACCTCAGAGTTGGTAAGCTCAAGCCCCGCATCAGGCTCTGCTCTCAGTGCAGAGCCTTCTCCGGATTCTCTGTCTTCCTCCCTCTCTGCCCTTCCCATTCCACTCTGTCTCCAAAATAAATGTTTTTTAAAAAAGTTTTTAAAAATCTTTTTTAAAAAAAAGAAGTGAAGCTTATTCACCAAAGCAAAACTCAAGAATGACGATGATCTGCTTGGCAATTGGGAAGCCACATTAGAAATTAGAAATATTTAGAACAGGCAGTTGGACATGCTTGAAATCAAAAGTTACCAGAAAAAGGAGAGGAGAATCTTAGGAAGGTGTTCGTTAGTGGATGTTGTGAACTGAGGAGAATGTCATCTCTTGAGAGGCCCGAGCTGCCCTGGGAACAATCTGGTCCAAACTCAGGACCAGGATGTGGAGAAACCGGCAGATTTAAGCTTCCTCGTGAGCAGGGAGGCTATGCGATCAGAAACTCAGTGGTGTCTAGAGAATGGACCCAAGGACGGAGTGAAATGAGAGACAATGTGCAGACATGTTCAGCACCAAGACTGAGGCAGCCCAGCCAAGCAATTGGCAGTGCCTGGTGATTCGCCTTCCCAGCTGTAGTCTATGCGCCACGCTTCCTTCCATTCTGCTTTGAAACAGCTCTAAGAATCAAAACATATCTAGGACTCAAAACACACCAACAAAACATATCAGAGAGAAGAAGGTAAGAGAATGAAAATGCAGGGGCACCTAGGTGGCTCAATTGGTTAAGCATCGACTCTTGATCTCAGCTCAGGTCATGATCTCATTGTTCATGGGATGGAGCCCCACATCGGGCTCTGTGACAGCATGGAGCCTGCTTGGGATTCTCTCTCCCTCTCTCTCTGCCTCTCCCCTGCTAGTTCTCTCTCTCTCTCTCAAAATAGATAAAATTTTTTTTAAAAAAAAGAATCAAATTGCAGACATTCTACTCACAGAGAAGCCAGTGATCCCCTTGTGAGGTGGCCAAAGATACTGAAGATAGTTGTGATTTGATTTCTTTTGTTTTGAGGGCTCTTGATCCAGTACTATCCAAAATGAAAGAAAGAGGTAATAAAACTACCAATTTCTATAACAAATGTTTATTGTCTGTGGTGTTCTAGGAGTTGAGGATACAGCCGTGGACAAAAAGACAAAACTGTGTGACCTCATGAAACTTACTTTCTGGCTGGGAAAGATTTACAAAAAGAATTAGCATGGTATCTATGCTGTTGGAAAGCCGTGCATCCTGTGTAGCAAATAGAGCAGAGGATGGAGGCTGAGTGCTGCTGGGGGAAGGTTTGAGATTTTAAGAAAAGAGGTCAGGGAACCCTTTGCCACAAGGGCGACCTTTGAGTAAAACCCTAGAGCAAACAAGGTGTGAGCCAATTATCCATCTGGAGAAATGAGGTCCCAGATACAGAGAAACAGGATGAGGAAAGGCCCTCAAGTAGAGCCCCCTTGGTGAGCTGAGGTGCAAGGAGGCGATGGCGATGAAGGTTGGTAGGCTTACCAAGGAGAGACCAGAGGAGATGCAGGGTTGTGGGTGCAAATCGTGTGGGCACTAGTTGCCCCATATAAGGATCTTAAAATGACCCCCTGAGATCCCCTCTTGTGAGCCCCAGAGAGGCCAAGTCACAGCCAGCACGTGAAGGGGTCAAGACACACACACGTGTGAGTGTGCGGTTCCAATGTCAAGCTCTTCCTGCTGCTGCCGGCTCATGTCCCTCTGCCACACTTCACAGGGCACCACTCTACAGGGACGAGGCGTGTGAGCATGGGAGTCAGCCACAGCTCCACGTGCACCACTGTGTGGCCCTGGGCAACTTACTTCACCCCTATGAGTCTCAGTTTCTCATCTGTAGAATGAGTCTGCTAATACTTCATAGGCCCATTGCAGGGTCAGGTAAGCACGGAGAGGGCGAAGAGCCAAGGATGCTTGTGTGTTTCCGAGGTACTCTGGGGCTTTTTATCTAATCGCATGGAATAAAAAAAAATTTTTTTTTAACTTATGATTCACACATAGAAACAGGTACACAAAGAACTCAAACCAGATCATAAAAAGCAATAGAAAGAACAAAAGGACAGAAACAGGCACAGAAACGGGAGATGTGACTAAGAAGGAAGCAGAGAAGGAGGCCCTGAGTAAGACAGCAGGCAGGAGTCCCAGAGTGGGGATGCAGACATTCAGGAAGGTGGGACAAGCATCAAGCAGACAGGGACAGACGCCGCCAAGCGTGGGAACCCACCAGCAGAGCGTGCCTGGCATTTGCAGCCCACATGTGGCCTCTCCTATTGCATGCCACTTTCACCACATCTGAGGAGCCCCTTAAGCTCTGTCCTCGCTTTATTCTGCAGCAATCAGAGGCCACCTTGCAGGCTGACAGGGTTCTGGGGGCTTTGGGGTTTGTTGTTCATTTGTTCCCAGGCAAAGATGTATAGAAGGACTACTTATTTAAACATCATAAAAGCCATCTGTGAGAAGCCCTCAGCTAACATCATCCTCAGTGGGGAAAAACTGAGAGCTTTCCCCCTGAGATCAGGAACACGACAGGGATGTCCACTCTCACCACTGCTGCTTAACATAGTGTTGGAAGTCCTAGCATCAACCATCAGACAAGAGGAAATAAAAGGCATCAGAATTGGCAAAGAAGAAGTCAAACTTTCACTTTTTGCAGACGACATGATACTCTACATAGAAAACCCGATAGACTCTACTAAAAGCCTACCAGAACTGATCCATGAATTCAGCAACGTTGCAGAATACAAAATCAACGTACAGAAATCGGTTACATTTTTATACACCAATAATGAAACAACAGAAAGAGAAATCAAGAAGCTGATCCCATTCACAATTGCACAAAAAACCATAAAATACCTAGGAATAAATCTAACCAAAGATATAGGAGATCTGTATGATGAAAACTATAGAAAACTTATGAAGGAAATTGAAGAAGACACAAAGAAATGGAAAAACATTCCATGCTCATGGGTCAGAAGAATAATATTAAAATATCATTACTACCCAAAGCAATCTACACATTCAATGCAATTCCAATCAAAATTGCACCAGCATTTTTCTCAAAACCAGAACAAACTATCCTAAAATTTGTATGGAACCACAAAAGACCCCGAATAGCCAAAGTAATATTGAAGAAGAAAACCAAAACAGGAGGCATCACCATCCCAGACTTTAGCACTACAAAGCTGTCATCATCAAGATAGTATGGTATTGGCACAAAAACAGACACAGACCAATGGAATAGAATTGAGAACTCAGAATTGGACCCACAAATGTATGGCCAACTAATCTTTGACAAAGCAGGAAAGAGTATCCAATGGAAAAAAGATAGCCTCTTTAACAGATGGTGCTGGGAGAACTGGACAACAACATGCAGAAGAATGAAACTAGATCATTTCCTCACACCATACACAAAAATAAACTCAAAATGGATAAAGGACCTGAATGTGAGACAGGAAACCATCAAAACCCTAGAAGAGAAAGCAGGAAACAATCTCCTTGACCTCAACCACAGCAATTTCTTACTCGACACATCCTCAAAGGCAAGGGAATCAAGAGCAAAAATGAACTACTGGGACCTTATCAAGATTAAAATTTCTGCACGGCAAAGGAAACAATCCATAAAACTAATAGGCAACTGACGGAATGGGAAAAGATAGTTGCAAATGACATATCAGATAATGGGCTAGTATCCAAAATCTATAGGAAACTCATCAAACTCCACACCTGAAAAACAAATAATCCAGTGAATAAATGGGCAAAAGATATGAACAGACACTCTCCAAAGAGGACATCCAGATGGCCAACACACACATGAAACGATGCTCAGCGTCCCTCCTTATCAGGGAAATACAAATCAAAACCACACGAGATACCACCTCACGCTGGTCAGAGTGGCTAAAATGAACAAATCAGGAGACTCTAGATGCTGGCAAGGATGTGGAGAAAGGGGCACCCTCCTACACTGTTGGTGGGAATGTAAACTGATGCAACCCCTCTGGAAAACAGTATGGAGGTTTCTCAAAAAATTAACAATAGAACTCCCCTATGACCCAGCAGTAGTACTGCTAGGAATTTACCCAAGGGATACAGGAGTGCTGTTGCGTAGGGGCACATAGACCTCAATGTTCATAGCAGGACTCTCAACAATAGCCAAAACATGGAAAGAACCTAAGTGTCCATCAACTGACGAATGGATCAAGAAGATGTGGCATATTTATACAATGGATACTACATGGCAATAAGAAAGAATGAAATCTGGCCATGTGTAGCAACATGGATGGAACTTGAGAGTGTTATGCTGAGAGAAATAAGTCGGGCAGAGAAGATACAGAAGAACTGATACCATATGTTTGCACATATAGGTGAATTAAGAGGAAGCTAATGGAGGATCATGCGGGAGAAGAGGGGAAAAATAGTTGGGGAGAGGGAGGGAGGCAAACCATGAGAGATTCTTTTTTTTTTTTTTTTTTTTATTTTTTTTTTTTATGTTTTATTTATTTCTAGGAGAGAGAGAGAGACAGCGTGAGCAGGGGAGGGTCAGAGAGAGAGGGAGTCACAGACTGAAACAGGCTCCAGGCTCTGAGCTGGCAGTCAGCACAGAGCCCGACGCGGGGCTCGAACCCACGAACCGCGAGATCATGACCTAAGCGAAAGTCGGACGCTTAACCGACTAAGCCACCCTGGCGCCCCAAACCATGAGAGATTCTTGAATGCTGAGAACAAACTGAGGGCTGATGGGAGTGGGGGAGAGACGAAGGGGGGTTGATGGGCATGGGGGAGGGCATTTGTGGGATGAGCACTGGGTGTTATATGTAAACCAACTTGACAATAAACTATTTAAGAAAAAAAGATTAAAAAATTAATAAATAAAACAAAGCATCATTAATTTGCCAGGAACATTGTAATTACAAGAAATGCTTAAGAAAAACAAACAAATCCAAGAGCATTCTGACTACATTTTGGTTCTTTCTTTCAATGTCATCTTATTTATGCCCAAAAGCATAAGATCCAAATTAAATCGAAGCTGGTGTTCTTTGTTAAATGAGCCATTAGTGTTCATCACCAGGTATCCTTCTCACCAAAGCACAAGTTCTCTTCTTAGGGGACCGATGATTGCTTTGTAACACACGCTAGTGATACTTGAAAACAAGAGCTGCATTCTCATGTCAGGACCTGGGGAGGGGCTGAGATTTTTACCTCCGTGTGAGCAAAGACCTTTCACAGATGCTGACAGAACACATGGGTCTCCTGGGTCAGAGATGGAGAAACCCTGTTACTCCCAGCAGCCTCACTCACAATGTCAGTATGTTTGCACCAGCTCTCTGCCCCAAGGCTACAGAGCAACACCACGGCCTGGATGGTGCTGGGCACCCACTGAGTGGCACAGCAGCAGGGGGACCCAGGGCCAAGGGCTGGCACTTTTGAGTGAGCAGAAAACCTTGTAGCAAGCTGCTGACAAGCTTTTCTCCCTCCTCCTTGGGGAGTGAACGGTCGCAGTTGTGTGGTAGTCACGCCATAGGCACCTTGACCTACTTAGGTGTCTCTGATAAGCTCAGAAGCCCTGCGGCCTGGCACACACAGCGAGAACGTGCAGGGAGGCTCACACCCATGCATCTGCCTCCCCAACACCCTCATCTATTCAAGTGACCTCCTCTCCAGTCATCACATTATACAGGAACTTTAACTAATGTCCACGCCACTTGGTAGACAACGGAGATGCTGGCCTGAGAACCATATCTCCCAGGCAACCCATTTCTCTCTCTCTCTCTTGAGAATCTAACACTTCTCAGAAGAGCAAATTAGAATTAAGTATAAAACCAAGGCTTTTGAATCATATTCATTTGTTTGGCCTATGCTAGCTTCATTTATAGAGTCACCGAGGCCAGGAGATGTACTTGTTCTATGGCAGGGCAGTGGGAGGTGGGAGGGTGGGGGCAGCTATGTGCGCCTTGTGGTTATGTGTAGCTCTTAGAGCAGACGACTAACCAAAGTGTTGGCTGGTAAGTGTTCTGGGATCTCTATTAACAACATAGCGTACAAATGCTTTTTAAAATGTCGTTAAACATCTTTCCTCTAAGCGCGGTTGAACTTAGGTCCCCTTGATGTGCACAGTGTGGAAATGCGTTATGCAAGGTGGCAGTTCATTACCCAGGTCTATTATTTGCCTGCATTCTGATGCTTTGACTCGTGGGGACTTGCTGGCCCTAGAGGGTCTGACCCCATCTCTGAAGGTTTAATCAACTCCTAATGTTAGTAAATAACCAGCCCAGAAAGATGCTTTTTGAAGGCCAGCTAATCCAGAGCCCACACAGATTCCACCTCCTCTACTGGGCTCTTGCACCCTGGGCCCCCCTCCACCTGCACAAATCACCCCAGAGCCAAGGACCAGACAACTGGGGTCAGCCTTATGTCCCAGAGCCTGCTGAAATTACTCAAACTAGCCTCACGTCTTCCTTCCCATGGAAGCTACAGTGGAGACCCTTGCTCACAGTTCTCCCCTCCACCCTCTGTCTCCTGACTGATGCTGGTGCTTTCCTGTGTGGCCTAGCATGGTGTGGCTGGCCTGTTCTTGGATACCGGGTCTGATACTTTGCCTTTTAATGGCTGATATCTCCTGATCTGTTGGACTTACCGTGACCTAAATTTTCTATTAATACACTATATTTAAATTTTTTAATGTTTATTTATTTTTGAGAGACAGAGCAGGGGAGAAGCAGAGAGAGAGACAGACAGACAGAATCCAAAGCAGGTTCCAGGCTCCAAGCTATCAGCGCAGAGCCCGACGTGGAGCTCAAACCCAAGAACAGTGACATCATGACCCAAGCCAAAGTCGGACACTTAACCGACTTAGCCACCCAGGTGCCCCAATATGCTATATTTTAAAACAGTCAGTAACATTTGTACTTGGCCTTTGAGTGAGAGAGAATACAGTGTTGTGTTAGAGTCCCCTGCTTCTCTATAGGTGCAATAGGTAGATTTCGCTCAGCTGGTCTTAATATCCCAGAGATCCAGATGTTATACCCACCTGGCACTTCTGCTGGGTGTTCCACAGGTAGCTCTACCCGCACTGTATAAAACTAAACCCTGAAGCTCCCCCAAAGCATGTGCGCGCGCGCGCGCACACACACACACACACACACACACACACACACAGCCTCTTCCTCCCACAGCCTCCCTGTCTTCGTACATGGCAACTCCACTTGTTAAGCTGCTTAAGCCAGAAAATGTACTGTCATCCTTTGTCGGAGACCGGATCCAGCAGGTCCAGGGGTCCCTGAAGGATGGACGGTGTGGGCAAGAGGGAGAGTGAGAGAGCCCCGGAGATTCTTTCTGATCACCAGGCAGACATCTCTGCCCTGACTGGGGCTCAACTTTATTTCATAAGTGTTTGGGGGATGGCACAGAAGTGGCATTTGCCTTAGACAATGATTTCTGATGACAAACGTCTTTGATATGTAAGAATTTCCTAGAAATCTAGAAGACTCCTGCATAACCTTTATCAATAGTGATTGAGATGCTTATCCTATGGGGAAGAAGGTATCTTTCGACAAAGTTTTTAGCATAAAAAGGGTGAAGTTACTTCTTTTAAGGTGGAAGTATCAAGAAAAACAGGTCTTCCAGGAAACACCTTTGCTCCCATAATGACAAAAGTAGTTCCTTAATAGGTTCCTTCACAGGGAGTAATCAGCATATACAAGGCCAGAAAATGCTCCAAGCAGAAACAAAGGGGTGAGGGTGGATATCTGCCCTTAACTCTAAATTAGGCTCTTTGTCTCAGGGCCAGACTCAAGTCCCTTTTATTATGTTAAGTCTTGGATCTGCGAGGCCCATAGGAAGAGCCTTTTATCCACAATGTTTTCATCTGAAATCTCTTTGGAAAAGGCAGGGACACGTCTTTCCTTATGAGCAATCTGTGTGGGGAATATCAGTCTGATCTGGAATATTGTGAGGCCTGGTCAATACCAGCAGCCTCATTTCCAACATGAGCCAGTAGTAGCAGAAGGAGATACCAGTTTTCATTTCTCATGGCAGGAGCTGTGCAAACGCTACCATATCCTTGCACAACTGCCATCCAGAGAGGCCGGTGCGACTCCCGGCAGTCTGCCTTTTAGCCATCAGAGAAGTGTCAACATCCAGGAGCAGATGCTTCTCACCTCTCACTGTCAAGATGAAGCTTAGCGTTTACTTCGCTCTTCCTTCTCAGGGTAAGTGAGGAGGTGCATGCCTCTTCCATGCTGTTTCTGTTCCTCCTCCATCACGGAAGCTTGGACAGGTCGGCGCCCCACCTCACCCTTTCCATTGCTAGCCTTGTTTGCCGACAAGTTTCTGGGATATTGTGGGGGAAGGAGAAAACTAACTCAATTTGCAGAACGGTGTGAAACCTTGGACTACCGACTCGTACAGCTAGTTAGGGTACTTGCAATCAAACTCAGAATTATCCAACCAATGCATGACTACATGGCCATATTTCCCCCAGATTCATTGTCGCTTATGTTTCCTCCCATCTCCATAATGACCTATAACCCCAAAAGAGTCACAGAGAGCCATAATCAACAGAAGTGGAATGAGGGTGCTCTTGGTACTTATGTATGTGGGTTTCTTATCTCCTTCTTGTAAGCCCTTGAAGTGTGACACTTGCATCTGGCCCCAAAAATGGGCCCAGGTGGATCTACTATGGTCTCCCAGCATTCTTGGCACTTAGGTCCCTGGGACTACATCCCAACAGCTAGGCCCCAACAGCCAGTATCCGTGCATCACCGTGCACAAGGCAAACATGAGGATACACAGCCCTGCACAGAGAACATGGGGGGGGGGGGAGGTGAGGGTGTGAGTGGGAAGAAGAGCACCAAGGCGACGGTGCCCACACTCAGGTTCCAGATGTCCTCTGACTCCAGCTCCCAGGTTCTTCAGAATTGTCCTTTTCCTCCCGGAATCTTGCAGGTGTTCCTTAACTTCTGCCCCAAAACAGCCCACACAGAAGACAGACTCCTCCCTCTCTTTTTTTGAATAAGAGGGGCAGTAGGGGACAGGCAGAGAGAGGGGGAGACACAGAATCCGAAGCAGGCTCCAGTCTCTGAGCTGTCAGCACAGAGCCCCGCACGGCGCTCAAACTCAGGAACTGTGAGATCATGACCTGAGCTCAAGTCGGAGGCTGAACTGACTGAGCCACCCAGGCGCCCCAAGAAGGCGCCTCCCTCTTGATTTCCCTGCAGCATCTGCCCCTCACCCCACCCCATCATCAAATACACCAAACATTTCTCTTGAAAATTGAGGCCACACAGCCAAACATGGCAGCAACACACATCAGATCTTGAAATAGACATATTAAGCTTTCTGTGCGTAAAAGATCTTTTGGCCATTTCCACCACTACCTACTTTAGCCTCTCATGGTGTCATATCCCTGCTGGGGCATCCTCCCCTCCAGTGTCTTCTTGCCCCAGACTCCCACTCACAGGAAGTTGTGACCAGGAGGGGACCATGAGGGGAGAGCCCTTGAGATCCTGCTCATGTTCTGTCTTGACTTTGGTAATGGTTACACAGGGGTTTGCTTTATAATTATTTTTAAAATGTTTATTTATTTTGCGGGGGAGGGAGAGAGAATCCCAAGCAGGTTCTGCACTGTCAGTACAGATCCAGACAAAGGGCTCAATCCCACAGACTGTGAGATCATGACCTGAGCAGAAATCAAGAATCCAAAACTTGTAGGTCGCTCAGTCAGTTAGGTGTCCGACTTTGGCTCAGGTCATGATCTTGCAGTTCATGGGTTTGAGCCCCACGTAGGGTTCTGTACTGACAGCTCAGCTCAGAGCCTGGAGCCTGTTTCAGATTTTGTGTCTCCCTCTCTCTCTGCCCCTCCCCCGCTCATGCTCTGTCTCTCTCTGTCTCAAAAATAAATAAAAACCATTAAAAATTAAAAAAAAAAAAGAATCCGATGCTCAACCACCTGAGCCACCCAGGTGCCCCAAGTAACTATTTTTGAAATGGAACATAAATGACTTGCTCACTCTTCTATATGTGCAATACATCTTACATGGAAAAAAGGGAGGAAAAAGATTCCCATTCATTTTTTATATAGAAATCAGCTATTTCTTGTTTACTTCCTCTAACCACATCTTAGAGCCTAATCTTCCATTCCATAGCAGTGTAACTGGGCAATTTGCTAAGTGAAGGCAGTTCTTCCCTAAAGAGGAATGTCTTAAGATAAGATAAAATTTGGTGGGATGGGCACACTGTTTTGACAGCAGCCTGGGTCCGGTATGGCCAGGATGTTGGGTGTGAGGGGCAAAGGCAAGGGACGAAGATGACGAGGTCAGCTGTCAGCTGGGCTCAGTCTGAAGGGCATTGTGGGCCAGGCTGTGGGATGCGGGTCTTATCTTAGGGGCAGAGGAGCTGGGGATCTAAGCGGAGGTGTGCCCGATCAGGCTGGATCAGGGGCTACGATGGGGTTAGTTTAGAGGATGGGGGGCCAGTTGGGAGGGGATGCAATGAGTTCGGGTAAGAGAGTGGGCATGAGCTGGTGCAGCAGGATGCAGAGAAAGGGATGGACAGGATTTGGGCTTCGGGACTAGAGTGTGCAGGGCTGAGTGACCTATTCAGTGTGGTGTAGAGGGGAGAGCCTGAGACACTCACTGTCAGATTTCTAGTTGGTCCTGTCACTCTCTGAGATGGAGAAGGTAGAGGGGGGTAGTTGCAGATGGGCACACAGGCAGAACGCAAAGGAAACAGGGACTGGAGACTCTCCCTCAGCCCCGAGGCAATAGCGAGAACAGGCTGCTAGCTCTTTCCCTTTTCACTCATCTAGGGAGCAAAATCTACCTCTGGGTTAGTTCAGACGGCAAGGAAGCAATCCTGCCCCTCGGTCCCTATCACCATCCTAGGCAGGGATGAAAGTGGAGAAACGGCAAGAAAGAGAAGAAGAGAAAAGAAAGGAGCCCCAGGCAGTACAGGCAGAGGTAGGCTGGAACCAGGAGAGGGAAAGGGGAAGGGTGGACTTGGGGAGGATGGATAACAGCTGCTGTGGCTGCCATAGGAAGCAATTCTTTCCAAAGAGTGTTTGTTCACTCATTCACTCTTTCATTCAACCCTCCATTAATTCAGGAAGTGTTGGTTGAGTACCTACTATGTGCAAGCTCTGTGCACAGACTCCATGGATGTTCCCCAAAAAACAGATCAGACATGGTTCTGACCGAGGTGAGGTTCATAATCCATTAGGTGAGGCAAGTCATGAGCAAATAAATGCAAATTAAAAATATAATTTCAAATTTTGATAAAGGCTATCTATCCTTTAGGCTATGGGAGTAACAGGATTTTGAGACGTGTGTGTGATGCTCGAAGGCAGAGTCTGGGAAAGCTTCTTAATGGAAGGATAAAAATTTCCTAGCCAGGCTGTGATAGTCAAAATAGGTAGTAACTACCGACCCCAGATCTCTATAGCTTAACATTAAAAGTTAACCTTTTAGTCACATTAAATTGGCTGAGGATCCGGGTAACCCTTCAGGACAGCTGCCCCCCACATGTGACTCAGCGGGTCTACAAGGCTTTGATTTTATGACAACTCCACATTAACTTGTCTCCCAAGACCACTGCGGGGGGAACAAAGCATGGAAACATGCACGCCATCTCTGACTGCTGCTGAAGTGTCATGCATCCACTGACATTTCACTGCCAAAGCAAATCTCATGACCACACCTAATTTCAAGGAGACATGAGCCTGGAAGGAGAGAGAACCAGAAATCTTGGTGAGTACCAGTAATGTCTATCTACCACGTAGGCCAGCAATGGGGAGAAGGGTATTCAAGGGGGGCAAAGAGCTCAAGAAACATGGGGTGGATTGCCGGGAGCCGCACTGGCCTCTCTGGATGGCAGTCACAGCAAGGAAATGGCAGTGTTTGCAGCTTCTGCCATGAGAAACGAAAACTGGTATCTCTTTCTGCTACTACTGGCTCATGTTGGAAATGAGGCTGCTGGTATTAACCAGGCCTCACATTATTCCATATCAGACCAATATTCCAAACACAGATACCTCATAAGGAAAAGCATATTCCTGCCTTTACAAAAGAGATTTTAGATGAAAGTTCTGTGGATGATTGTAAAAAGCCTCTTCCTATGGACCTTGCATATCAAAGACAATTGAGTCTGGCCCTGAGACTAGAGTTAAGGGCAAATATCCACCCACACCCATTTGTTTCTGCTTAGAGCATTTTCTGGCCTTGTATATGCTGATTGCTCCCTGTGAAGGAACCTGTTGAGGAACTTCTTCTTTTGTGATTATGAGAACAGAGGTGTTCCCTGAAAGACCTGTTTTTCTTGATACTTCCACCTTAAATAAACAAGCTGTTGACCCCTGCCCAGAGAGAAGTAACTTCACCCTTTTTATGCTGAAAACTTTGTCTGGTATGCTAAAGACACCTTCCTTCCCAATAGGATAGGCATCTAAATCCCTTACCTCAATCACTATTGTAAACGTTATGCATGAGTCTTCTACATATCTATGTTCTGGGAAATTTCTTACATATCTAAGAAGTTTGTTATCAGAAACCATTGTCTAAGGCAAATGCCACTTCTGTGCCATCCCCCAAACACTTATAAAATAAAGCTGAGCCCCAGTCAGGGCAGAGATGCCTGCCTAGTGATCAGAAAGAATCTCTGGGGCTCTCTCACTCTCTCTCGCCGACACCATCCATCCTTCAGGGACCCCTGGGCATGCTGGAGCCAGCCTCCAGCAGTGGATGGAGTGTAGTGAGCGAAGGTTGAGGCAGTGAGAGCTGATTGAAGAGGTGGTCAGGCTCAGCTCGTATACAGGAGGATTACATGTTCTATTCGAAGTACAAATGAATATTTTAAAGCAAGGGATTTGGGTGTATGATTCATTGTTTAAGAAAGTGGTTTGGGCTATTCTATGGAAAAGTGGGGAAAGAAGCTATTTGAAACAGTCAAGGCTAGCAACAATAGTGGCTCACAGTAGAGTAGTAGAGAGGGAGAGACGTGATACACAGGAGAGGTGGTAGAAGTGGTGAAGTTGGATGGTAGATAGGAATGGAGGAAGAAGAAAGGTCAAGGATTGCCGGGAGCCGCACCGGCCTCTCTGGATGGCAGTTGTGCAAGGATATGGCAGCGTTTGCACAGCTCCTGCCATGAGAAATGAAAACTGGTATCTCCTTCTGCTACTACTGGCTCATGTTGGAAATGAGGCTGCTGGTATTGACCAGGCCTCACAATATTCCAGATCAGACTGATATTCCCCACACAGATTGCTCATAAGGAAAGACGTGTCCCTGCCTTTTCCAAAGAGATTTCAGATGAAAACATTGTGGATAAAAGGCTCTTCCTATGGGCCTCGCAGATCCAAGACTTAACATAATAAAAGGGACTTGAGTCTGGCCCTGAGACAAAGAGCCTAATTTAGAGTTAAGGGCAGATATCCACCCTCACCCCTTTGTTTCTGCTTGGAGCATTTTCTGGCCTTGTATATGCTGATTACTCCCTGTGAAGGAACCTATTGAGGAACTACTTTTGTCATTATGAGAGCAAAGGAGTTTCCTGGAAAACCTGTTTTTCTTGATACTTCCACCTTAAAAGAAGTAACTTCACCCTTTTTATGCTAAAAACTTTGTCAAAAGATACCTTCTTCCCCATAGGATAAGCATCTCAATCACTATTGATAAAGGTTATGCAGGAGTCTTCTAGATTTCTAGGAAATTCTTACATATCAAAGACGTTTGTCATCAGAAATCATTGTCTAAGGCAAATGCCACTTCTGTGCCATCCCCCAAACACTTATGAAATAAAGTTGAGCCCCAGTCAGGGCAGAGATGTCTGCCTGGTGATCGGAAAGAATCTCCGGGGCTCTCTCACTCTCCCTCTTGCCCACACCGTCCATCCTTCAGGGACCCCTGGACCTGCCGGATCTGGTCTCCGACAGCAGACACCGCCAGAATTCCTATCTGCAGAACCTCAAGGGCTCCCACATGGGGTTGCAAGTTTGAAAGGCTAAGTGTGCACCCCACCAGAGGCACAGCTGTTCAGGTGGAGGCTGCCATTGTGGTCATCTCAAGGGTCATTGCCACAGTCCTATACAACCTGCATCAGCACGGGGGCCTTGGGAGTCAGTCAGGAGCTGGAGGCTCCAGGAGGGCCCACAGCCTCTCACTTCCCCAAACAGAGTTCTTCCTCCACCCAGGGACACGGGGTTTGCAGGGCACCTCCCCAGAGCGGCAGAGGGGTCTGGAGCAAAGCATCAGTCTCTTGAGAGGGTTCTGCTGGAAAATGATGGGCGCGACCTGAAACAAGGTTAGGCCTTCGGTCCCAGAGCCTGGAACCATGGCCGTGGCAAGAGGTAAAATGCTAGATCCTGCTAACCTTTGAAGGAGGTAGGAGAATGGAACAGACCACAGATGTCTAATCCTTTGTACTTTTAATGTTTTTTTCTTACAGACCTCTAGGAGCCTTTTGCCACATCCAAGCCAACTTTTCCCCCTGAGTTAATCCCCGTGCTGTGTGAGGGGTTTGGGTTTGGTGCTGTGGGGGAGACAGCAGTGCCTCAGTTATGGTTGTGCCCTACAGAAGCCCAAAGTCCAACGGGACAGATGAAACGGGGCCGTGGTTGTGACAGTGTCTGAGAGAAAGTGATAAATAGAGCTAAAATGTTATGTCGTTGAGAGGAAAGAAAGGTTTATGGATAAGATTGTCAGATAAAATCAAGATACCCAGTTAAATTTGCATTTCATATAAACAATACTTTTTTTTTAGTATAAGTAAGACAAATATTTATGCCATATTGTACTAAAAAATTATGCATTGTTTAGCATTGTTTATCTGAAAATCAAATTTCACTGTGTGTCCTGGGTTTTTATGTGCCCAACCTGTCTCCCCTATTTATGGAAGACTCCATGGTGTAAATATTTTATCTAGGTTTTCAAACACGGGCAGGACAGGGACATGTGGAGAACCATGGTCAGCCACACAATCGGATGCTCTCTGACTCACTGCACAGTTGCAAAGGGAAACTCTGCAGGCTCAACAAGAAGAAATTTTATTCCTGCTCCCTGTCACTGAGACCTGCAAGCAGCTGGGAGGGGCAGGTCAGTGCTGCAGTCCCCAAGGGTTGGGTTGTGCTGAGGTGGCAAATAACCCTCAGCGTCAGCCTCTCAGGTCCTCACTCCAGGACCCAGGCTGATGGGGGAAGGGGGGGAGGGGAGGGGGGAGCAGGAGGGGGAGGCCACTATCTAGGACATTGCCAGTTGCCATGGCAAAGGGAAAGAATGTTGCAAAGCATAGGCTTTTAAAACTTATAGTCACTCCCATGCAGATGCCTGAGCTCAACATGACCAGAAAATGCCAGCCCACCTCATGCCTGGGACAAGAACAGCCCTAAAGATTCCCTCTGTCAGCCTGTTCCCATTTCCATTTGTACTGACAAGGTGGCTTCAAATGTACCTGCACACCCCCCTCTGTAAGCACTCCTCCCCCCCCCCCCCCACCTAGCTAAAGGCTGTCACATTCTGACACGCAGGGCAAAGAGCTTTAGTCCCATTGTGCCTGTCCTAAAGGCAAACATGGTACCCTCAGCCTCGGATGGCATCCTAGAGATGACCAGCAGTCTCGAGCATCTCCAAGGTGCTGGTGCGAACCCTCGAGGCAGCGGCCTGCTCCTGGAACAAAGGGGCTGGCTTCAAGTGATGCTCTGAAGAATCCAAGGGCAACCCTGGAGATTGGTGTTCATGTTCTGGGCCCTCAGGTCCCCAGTGGCCATGGGAGCTCTTGTTCAGCTCCGCAGGGGTCCTGACCCTCCCTCCCCAGGAGCATCAGGGAGCAGATCCAAGCCTGACCCCGAGAGTCTCTGGCACCAAAATGCAGCCCTGCATTTAAAAATCAACACGGAAAGGAAATGAAAACCACTTGCCCAGGGCCACCCAGACCCAGAAACGGTTTACGAGGCGGTTTCTGGAAGAGGCATGACTAATGTTATTGCTGAAAGTGCCCTGGCTGCGTGCCAGGAGCGCAGTCACCGTCACCTCCGCCGCAGCGGACAGGTGCGTCCCACACAAAGGGGCCTTCTGTGCGCAGGGGGGACAGCAAGGGGGACAACAGGGCGTAAGGAGTCAGACAATGGTGTGTATGTGGGAGCCTGGGGGAGGCAGCCCCTGAGGGCGGAGGGGCGACGGCCGGGGGCGGGGAGAGCAACGGGAGGCAGAACCTTGGCCTTCCCCTGCCCCTCCCCCTTGGTCACCCTGGCCCAGCAGGGGGAAACCTGGAGCCGTCCTTGGGCTGCCAAGGATCCTTCACACCCGAAAAGAGGAGAGGAGAGGCAGATCTGAGCCGCAGGGAACAAAAGGCTGGGTGCAGGGGCCCTGGCGGGGTAGCCCCGTCTGTCTGCCCTTCGAGACTGATGTGCCAGCAAACGTGGCTGATGCAGGACCAGGTCATGAAACAGCGGCCCTTGTACTCATCACGTACTAGGCCGCGAGGTACCCACTGCGCTTACATCACCTTCGTTCCTTTCGCCCTCACAGCAAACCCTACCGGTAGGGATTTATTCGCCCCCAGGTACGCCCCCAGTTACAGAGGATGAAGCTGAGGTTCAAAGAGGTTAAGGATCTGTCCAAGGTCACCCAGCTGAGGGTGAGGTTCATATCCAAGACTTCCCTACAGGAAAGCTGGGTCCCACAGCCGTAAGTCACACCCACTAATGCTGCCTTGAATGCCATCCCCTTCCCAGAGCAGGGCCGCTGGAGAAAGGACAGTGGGTCTCCCAGGCACCTGTCATAAAATTGAACCAAATGCCAAAAAACTTAGCAATCAGGAAACATAATATTTTAATGCAATGTTTTAAAAAACCAAAATTAATAAAATATCCATGATGAACAAAAATATCAAAATTGTGAATAAAGGCAGGCTCCAGCCTGCGTTTGTGGGGCCTGAGAGTAAATCCTCCCTCACCTTCCCTTGCACTGGCCCCTCCCCCTGCACTGGCCCTGCCACAGAGGGAGGTTCCTTCCACCTGCCCCCTAGTAGTGCAATGCGCACCCTCGGATACATATCCCCCAAAGTATCTTTATCCCAACAGACAGGATCCCTGGACCCCGCCTCTCCTGCCAGTTAGATCATAAGAGCTGTTGCAGTTTCTAGAGCCTCCTCCACCTGTGTGGCCAGCACTGGACAAAACTATAAAGCTCTTCAGCATTCTGGTTTCCCCTCTCAATTCTCATGTCTGCCTCTACCCCAGGCACCCATTTTGCTCATAGCTGGGTCTCCATGAACAGATTAAACCGATGGAGGTTTCAGCCAGTGGCACTCTTGGGTCTCGGCCCCAATTGCCATTGGCCAACGGAACAGGAGCTCTGGGGTGGCCCAGGTGTCTGTGTTCTAAGGCTCTCCTGCTGATTGCCAAGTGCAGCCAAGATTAAGAGCCAAAGACTGAAGGAATTACTTATTCCTGGGGCTGGATTTGCATTTTCATAGTGGACACTTAAAAACAATATATCCTGGGGTGGCCTGGTTGGCTCAGTCCCCTGAGTCCCCAACTCTTGCTTGCGGCTCAGGTCACGATCAGGAGATCGTGGGTTTGATTCATGGGTTTGAGCCCAGTGTGGGGCCCTCTCTCCCTCTCTGCCCCTCCCCTGCTCATGCTCTCTCTCTCTCTCAAAACTAAACATTAAAAAATTTTCTTTTTAAAAAGCAAAAAATCCTTTAAGACCCATCTCTGAACTCAAATTATGATATTCAGGGTCCAGTGTGTTAGAAGATCCTTCCAGCATTCCTCAAGCATTGCCCATAGGCTGGTTCTTACTCAGAATAGCACCTGTGTCTTCTATCTCATTTATCTGTCAGCAACACTGGGGCAGCTCCCAAGCCTTTCTTCATCCAGTGGCTTACTCTTCAGAATGCCCAACAAGGAACAAAGTTACCACTTGCTCATCTTTGCATCTCCAGCACCTAGCACTATGCTGACTACAAAAAATATTTGCTGAGTCAACCAATAAAAGATGAATTGTTATTTATTTCTTTCTTCAGCTGCTTATGTGACCTTGGGTTACATCTGACTTTCACAAACAGGGCATTGTGCGGCTGCCGTCCCCACCCCCAGGCCGCTCAGCATCCCCCCTCCCTGTCATGGGAAACTCACCTGTCTGACCACATGAGGGGCTGCCTTACCCTCTGATCTTTGGTTGGGTGTGGTCAGTGGGAGCTCTAGCAGATTAGACAGATTGAGGTCACCCTGCTCGGCCAAAGTGGGTTTATTATGCCAATTTGGGGGCGATGGTTGGAAAGATCTGGGATCTTGAAATCTGGGATGTCCTCTAGTATTTCAGCCCTGCTGACCCCCCGAATGCTCAGCACTTACAGAGGTGACTCAGAACCGGCACTTCCCCTGAGGGGCAAGATAGTGCGTCAGCCTTGCACCCACACCACTGTAGTAGGCAGAGAAAGGGCCCCCCAAAGATGTCCATGTCCCAGTCCCCAGGACCTGTGAATAGGTTACCTTAAATAGCAAAAAGGACTTTGCAGATAGAATCAAGTCAAGGACCATGAGTTGGGGAGATTGTCCTGGGTTATCTAGTAATCACATGGTCATATGGGTCCTTAGAGTTGAATGATAGTTCCTAGCTAGGGTCAGAGGGCCATGTGACTGTGAAAGAATGGTCTGAGAGATCAATGTCACTTGTTTTAAAGACAGAGGAAGGGGCCACGAGCCAAGGGACGTGAGTGGCCTCTAGAAGATGAAGAAGTTAAGAAAACAGATTCTCCCCTAGAACCTCCAGAAAGATTTATGGCCCTGTCAGTGATCTCAGCCCAGTGAGACCTATGTTGAGCTTCTGATTGACAGACAGAACTGTAAGAAAATGAATTTCTGTTGCTTTCAGCTACTAAGTTTGAGGTAATTAGTTATAGCAAATAGAAAACCCACTTACCATTATACCCAATGCCCTGCTTGGGATCTGCCTTAGTCCTTTCGGTGGCAGTAACCAAATACTGGAGAGGGGTGGCTTCTAAGCAACAGAAATTTGGTTCTCATGTTTCTGGAGGCTGCAAATCCGAAGTCAGGGTGCCAGCGTGGTCAGGCGAGGGCCCTCTTCTGCATCACACACTTCTCGTTATGTTCCTATATGGCAGAAGGGCCAAGGATTTCTTTAGAGCCTTTTTTATCAGAGAATTCATCTAATTTATAAGTCTCCACCCTCATGACCTACTCACCCCCCAAAGTTCTCACTTCTGAATACCTATGTTGGGCATTAGGATTTGGTACTGTAATTTATTATATGTGGTCATCTTCCATGATTCCCGGCATTTTTGTAACTTCCTAAGTGATAAGAGCTATAGGGACATCTTTGTTCCCAGCTCCTATGCCTGGGTGGCTCAGTCAGTTAAGCATACAACTTGATTTCAGCTCAGGTTGTGATCTCATGGTTCATGGGATCAAGACTTGAGTCAGACTCTACACTGAGCATGGAGTCTGCTTGAGATTCTCTCTCTCCTTCTCCCTCTGCCCCTCCCTTGCTTGCGTGTATGCACTTGCCCTCTCTTTCTCTCTCTCTCTCTAAACAGAAAAGGAAAAAAATGACAATAAAATAGTCCGAAGAGATAAAACTGAAGTGGGTGTCTTTGATATTCATAACAAGCCTTTTTCCTCCACATCTGAGTTTATGTCAATGAGGTGACTTTTGGAAAGGTGCCAGGAACCTGACCATGCAATAAGATGGCTAAAAATTGAGATCAGTAACCAATAGCCAATGATTTAATGATTGCATCAATGCAATGAAGCTTCCATAAAAACCCCAAAAGAATAGGGCTCAGAAGGCTTCTGGGCTGGTGAACAAGAATGCATCCACATGTCAGGAGGGGGGTACACATCCCAAACTCAGACCTTTCTAGACTTTGTCTTGTGTATCCCTTCACCTGTTGAAGGGAAGGAAAAATTTTTCTTCTGCCCTACACATCTTCCAGCTGGACTAAGAATTAAGTTGACATGAGACAGAGTAACTGGAGGAAAAAAAACGGTTTTATTATGTGCACAAGTAGGTTCAATATAATGAGATTGAGTCCCAAAGAAATAACCAAAGTAGGCAGTTTTTCTACTTTTTAGACAAGACAGTAAATCTGTGAAAAGTTGACAGGACAAAGAAAATTGAACTTTGGGAGCTTCAATTAGTAAGGACTTCTGAAAAGAATTTGCACTGGGGGAGTAAATTAGTGAAAGTAACAAGAGTGGTTTATATAGCCTCCTCTGCTATAGATTTCTTACCTCTAGTGATAAGGATGTCTCTTACCTCCTGGTCCAGGGAAGGCACCTTTCACATAGGAGATTTATCTCCTGCTTCTAGGGAGACAGAAGGGAGTGTCCTTTTTGTACAGGCTGGCTCTTAAACAACTTTTATTTTAAATAGCCAATATGCTGGGGCACCTGGGTGGTTCAGTCAGTTGGGTGTCTGACTTTTTGACTTAGGTCATGATCTCACAGTCTGTGAGTTCAAGCCCCGCGTCAGGCTCTGTGCTGACAGCTCAGAGCCTGAAGCCTGCTTCAGATTTTGTGTTTCACTTTCTCTGCCCCACCTCTGCTCACACTCTGTCTTTCTCTCTCTCAAAAATAAATAAACATTAAAAAATTGGAAAAAAAATAGGCAATGTGTCAAAGTGACACATTTGGAGGCAGCCTGCCCTTGGTCTGTACATGGTGCATTTGTTTTCTTAAATATCCTTTGTAATAGACCGGTAATCTAGTAAATAAATTGTGTGGGATTTTTTTTTTTCTGAGTTCTGTGAGCTGCTCGCAATTTAATCAAACCAAGAAGGGAGTCTTTTAGCTCATGGGTCAGAAGGACAGTTGACAACTTGTACTGGCATCTGAAGACATGGGGCAGTCTTGTGGGACTGAGCCTACTACCCGTAGGATCTGACGCTTGCTCCAGGTGGATAGCGTCTGAATTGAGTTAAATTGGAAGACAAAATCGGAGGACACCCAGCTGCTGTTGCAGGATGGCTTAACGTTCAGGAAGCCCACACGTCTGGAGTCAGAGGCAAGGTAGCATTGTGGGAGAGGGCTCAGAGTAGAGGAGGCACAGGAGTGTCACTTTCCCTAGATTTCAGCACATACATTTTTAGGGGACACATAGGGACACAAAGGCCATAGAAGGGACTTTGTGCTTTCTGTCCCTACAACTCTGGCTTCTGCAGGGTTAGAGATCTTGGACCCCAAAGGGGATGTGCTCTGGCCAGGGGACATTACAAGGGGGCCTTTGAAGTACAAGTTATGGCTGCAGCCAGGACACTTTGGACACCTTGTGTCCACTGGCCAACAGGAAGAAGAATGGCCATCGTGGCGGGGGTAACTGACACTTGTCAGCAGGGGGAGATGGGACCGCCTTTATTCAGTAAGGATGGGCTGGAACATGGGCGGAACTCAGATGCGCCCCTGGGGTGTCTCTTGGCTCTCTCTTGCCCTATTGCTACTGTGAGTGAGCACATGCAGCATCTGTCCTGGCCCGATGAGGCTGTGGTCACCAAGGGCCCCAGGAATGACGAGATGGGTCACAAGACCTATTGAGCTGATAGCTTAGGGAGAGGGAACATTTTAAAGAAATGTTTTAAGTTTATTCATTTTTTAAGAGAGAGACAGAGTGCAAGCAGGGGAGTGGCAGATAGAGAGGGAGACATAGAATCCAAAGCAGGCTCCAGGCTCAGGGCTGTCAGCACAGAGCTCGCCATGGGGCTCAAACTCACAAATATGAGATCCTGACCTGAGCTAAAGTTGGATGCTTTAGTCACTGAGCCACACAGGTGCCCTGGGAGAGGGGAATTTAAAAAGCAGAGCAAAGAAAAAAAGACACTGGTAGTGCTGGTGTGGCTTGCATCGCACTAATAGAAAAGGACGTTCTTCCCACTAACCTCCTTCTCCTAAGTTTCTCCTTAGGAAGAAAGGCCCACAAGAACCATGTTTCCCACACCTGCTTGGAGAAGGAATTCAGCCTGGCATGGAGATGGGGTGGGCGGGGGGTGGGGGTGGGGGGAGACCGTGGCAGTCAGGGAGTGTGCCGTTCAGCTCAGCCTCCAAGTTCAGACCTGCCTCCCGTCTGCAGGCTCTGCCCACTTTTACTCTTTCCCCCTTTGTGCTTTACACATATTTTCCCCAACACATCTCTTGCACGTGTCACCCATCTGCTTCTCAGAACACCTAAAATGGACCAAGGGTGGAAGTGGACCTTTCCTTGAAAGGAACTAATGTCCCTACCAGCCAGTCATGCATGGAGGCAGCCAACCCTGGACAGGAAAGGAAATGTCCCCCTCACGTCCAAGCCCAAGGCCCACCTCGGTCCTTATTCTGAGGCATAGAGATCTGGGGAACATTCATGATGGTCCCTTGAAGACAAGTCTAGAAGCATGCAGGAAGCTTGCCTTGTAAGATATGCCACTGTGGATCTGGATCTACAGGATAAGTGACATTTTCTGTGTTTTGCTTTCCTTCTATTTACCACAGAGCCATAGGTAGAGCCCCATTTGTAATTTCAGCCTGGTCTCTGCTCTACAAAGAGGCATTAAGTGAGGGACTTGCTCTACACTCGGAAGGGCAATGTCCCTCCCCACCCTGTGGTCAGAGTAAGGTAATAGCTGTGCCGCAAAACGGGTCCCACAAGGGGCCTCAGCGGCAGGTGGCAGCACAGTGGCAGGATGAGGAAATGGGCTGGGGACCCTGAGACCTCTCCCTAAGGCCAGCTCTCAGGGGAATGTTGCAAGAGGTACCAAGGTCCAGCGGGAAAGCCATTGGGAGCTTGTGATACCATAACTGAGGTTAAACAGAAACGTACAGGAGTTAAAGGGCCCCTAAAGCCTCCAACCAGAGGGTCAAAAATTCACCACATTCATGCTACTTGGCTACCCAATACTTGTCTGGGTTTTTTCCTTGTTTCTTGTGGTTGGAACAACTCAGATTTTTCCAAGCCTTCCAGGCCCTGACTCTCAGCTTTCCATCAGTGTTTCTGCAAACTTTAATGACCGTAGAATCTCCAGGGGGCATTTATTAAAATGGAGATTCTTGGTGGAGCTCAGAGACTCTAATCTACTAGGTCTGAGGTTGGTCTCAAAATGTGAGGTTTTTGGGGCTCCTGGGTGGCTTAGTCGGTTAAGTGTCCGACTTTCGCTTGGGTCATGATCTCGCAGTTCGTGGGTTCGAGCCCCGCGTCGGGCTCTGTGCTGACTGCCGGCTCAGAGCCTGGAGCCTGTTTCAATCTGTGACTCCCTCTCTCTCTGACCCTCCCCTGCTCATGCTGTCTCTGTCTCTCTCTCCTAGAAATAAATAAAACATTAAAAAAATTTTTTTTTAAAAATGTGAGGTTTTTTTAATGTATTCATTTATTTTGAGAGAGAGAGAGAGAAAGCGCAAGTGGGGGAGGGACAGAGAGAAGGAGAGAGAGAATCCCAAGCAGGCTCCACAGCAGTGTGGAGCCTGATGCAGGGCTTGAACCCACGAACTGTGAGATCATAACCTGAGCCAAAGTCAGACACTTAACTGACTGGAGCCACCCAGATGCCCCACAGCGGGGTATGAGTTTTAAAAGGCCACCCAAGAGCTTCAAATGCACAAGACTGAAGACCAAACTCAGTTGAAGCCAGTGGTTCTCAAACTTTGGCGTGCATCAGAATTTCCCACAGGGCTTGTTAAAGCACAGATTTCTGCCTCCTGATCTCCAGAGTTTTCTCAGCAGGTCTAGGGAAGGCCCAAGAATTTATATGTCCAACAAGTTCTCAGATGGCAATGATGCTGCTGGTCCAGGGACCACACTTTGAGGACCTTTGCTTTAAGAGATACACCCCACTCTCCTCTCAGTCTTACTTTTACTGGGAAAAAGTGATCATATTATGTTTAATTCTCCGGACCTTTCCAAAAAGACACAACTGTCAGAGGCTGGACTCCTGCAGATCTGCCCTTGTCAAGTTGATTGGGGTCAGGCCACAGCTCTGTCAGGCCATCAGACCAAAGTGTTAAGTAACTGAGTCCTGGAGCAGATGTGGACACATTTATCTATCAAAGAGGCCTTAAAAGTGATAACCTGTTTGGAATGAGGGTCTAGAAGACCTGTCTGAGGTGTTGACTTCTTAGCAGGTACACTAGTTTTATTTAGATAGAATTTTATTTGGACGGGGTTGGTGGTGAAGGGTAGAGTTGAGGAAGACTATGGTGGGGAATCTAAACTCCAAGCCACCTCTGAGAGCTGTCCTTGGAATGGGGTGACTATCAGCCCAGGGTCAGAAAGGGAGAGGTAAGCTGAAAGAGAACAAGAGGTAAGAATCAGCACACAGGAGACTCCCATCCAGTGGCTGAAATCACAGGGGGACAGGAACAAACAGGAGAGGGGTGGGTTTCAACTCACAGGATAAAACAGGGCAACAGACCTTTGTAGAGATGGCCTGAGCCTTAAAGCCCCAGCTGGCCCAGGGGCCCTCAGCTCCGCTGACTTGTATTCCCACCACGCTAGATTCCCTCCCTCCTGTCCCCACCTCCGTCACCACAGTAAATCGGGGGGGGGGGTTGATAAATATAAATGATAAAGGAAAGTCCGGGATAGCCTCCCCCCCTTGTAGAAGGTGGTTCTCAAGGTCTGAGTATTTGGACAGAAGGTAAGGAAAATCCTAGGTGTCACCTTCATTTTGGGTTTCCTTTTGTAGCAGGAGATATTAAGGGGGTCAGAAAACCTGGAGCAAAGGACCCCCAGCATAATAAGGTGAAATTCAGCAAGATAGGAAGCAAGGCAGTAAGTCCCAACCTGTCCCACACACAAGTACACACTCACACACACCCACACACCCACACACACACACAGACATAACTGTTCAAGCTGTAGTAATTACGAGTACCTTTTACCAAAAATTTTCAGTTTTCCTCTTGGGCAGATGACAGAATTGCATTTCCTAAAGGCCCCTCCACCAGAAATTTTGTGTGACTGTGTGACTTGATTTGAACAGTGAAACGCAAACACTTCTCACACTTCTGTGAGAAAATTTCAAGAGCCAGAGAGAGATTCCCTGCAGTATTTTTACCTCTGTCTTATTGATCAGATCAGCTTCTCCATCACACGGGTCCCAGAGAGAGGACCAGACAACCAGTGATAAACATTTAGAGTGAGAAATAAAAAAAAAAAAAAAAAAAAAAAGACAATGCTTTGTTGTTTTAAGCAGTGAGTTGGTGGTGGGCCGGGGGGGGGGGGGTGCTCCTCATCACAGCATCATGTCATGTCATCTCTGCTACCTGATGCAGGGTATGTTGCTGGCCTTCTCGCCCACACCTGTCATGGGTGCCCTAGGGACTAAGGACGACTAGCAGAGATCTGAAGTTTAGAGACAGACTCTGTATGAGCTCAGTGGGGACTGGTCACAGACAAGGAGATTGAAAATCAAATGTGACAACTGTCAGAGAGGAGTCCCACGCCACCAGCACCCATATCCTCTCATTTATGCATCAGTTGTTTGTACAACAAACATGAAATAAAAGCTATGCCATCCACGCCAAGAGTTGTTCTAATGTTCAAAAAACAAGGATGAATCACCACAGCCTCCATCCTGGGGAAGCCCATGGTCTGCTGGGGTGACAGGCGTGAAAACAAATGGTCACTATGCAAGTACGATCAAAGACCCAAGCCAAAGCACCAAGGGGAGCACCAGGAAAGAGTGGCCTTCTGCACAGGGCAGCTGGAGAGGGCTTTGCAAAAAGCCTGGGGGTGCGCTGGGCTCCGGGGAGAGATGGGCATTGTCCAGGTGTATACAGAGTAGGAATCCATTAGCATCACGGGGTCAGGCCCCACCTGTAGTGAACCTCCATGTGAACCCAGGGCCCAGCCTCTTCTGACAGTGCAGGCCTCTGGCCCCTGGAGGTCACTGACCGGCCGTCATTAGCTGTGCCAGGGAACAGCCTGTCCACAGGAATGTCACAAGTAGAATTGCTTTCCAGCTGGGGAACTGACAGGTTGTTCCCAAGACAAGTCTCATTGACCATGTCAAACGGAGTCAATTTTAGCACAGCCCTCGCTGAGGTGTTGATTGGCTGGGCCTCAGCTTTCAGTGTTTTCCAGGTCTAAACACCGAGGAATAAGCCCACAGTCTGGAGGAATAATGTAAGGATTACAAACCATTGCCACAATCTGAGATGTGATGTGAGGGCATTATGCAGAGTTTCCCAGAGCCTGGGGGAGAGCTTGCTGTGCAGAAATGAATGCCACAAAGATAGATAGCTGATAGATAGAGATAGATAGATAGATAGATAGATAGATAGATAGATAGATAATATATGTGATAGATAGGCAAGATTAATAGGTGATTGATAGATAAATAGATGATAGGTAGAATAGATGGATAGGTAAAATGATAGGTATATGATAGATGGTTGACAGATAAGTGATAGATAATTGATAGATTAGGTATAGATAGATAGATACATAGATACATAGATGACCAAGGTAAGAGTACATAGCCTAAGATTTCTGGGGTCTCTTGGAGTGACCCAGTTTCTAAAACAAAAGTCTTAGCACAGACTGCCATCATCTTTTAAATTTGTTTTATCATCACGTTTTTCAAAAGTATGAAAATGAAGTATTTTATTTTGTCATATAATAATTGCTTTTACTTAAAATATTAAGTGACAGCAGATCAGGAAATTCCAGGTGTACAGGTGGCCAGAAACTCACACTGGACTCCATCCAGACACAGGTCTGACTTTTGCCCTGGTAGGATGTGGTGGCATCTCTGTTGAAAGGAAATCAGAACGTCAATATATTTGAAAATACTTGGAGTATGACAGCAGGGGACACATTATTTCCCTGCCTCTCCCAGCCCTACCCGTCCCTGAACATCAGAGGATAGACCATTTGTTGAAACTGAATCCATTTTACTAATGCCTCAAAATAATGACCCAAACTTCACCAAGACACCCTTTGCTGGGAGGAATGACTTGAACTCTGGTGAATGACTTAGATGAAGCATGGGGGCTTGGTGATCTGCAGTCACATGCCAAGGACTCCAGGGACAGCAGTAGAACAATCAGCTCCCAATATAAGAGAAACCAACGTGAAACAAAGTACTGTCATTTCGATAGCAATTTGCCTAGCAAAATTTGCCTTCGCGGGTGACAATCACCCTTTTATTCAGGGACAACCACAAGGTCAAAGCAACTAAGCGATTCTTTACATGAATACATACATTGGTTCTCTTCTTTGATAAATGGAAAACTATCCAAACCTAAGGCTTTCTCTGCTTCTCTCCACCTTTCCTCCTGATCTCCGCTTGGACTAATTTCTCTCCCTTTGTTCTCTCATTCATATCTCTCTCTCTCCCTCTCTCTCTCTCTCTCTCTCTCTCTCTGATTTTCATTCCTACTTGAAGACATGGGAGTTTGGATCAAGTGCCTTCTACAATGTAAAATCCTGTTCCCCAAAGTGACAGTAATGGTCTGTGGAACCTCTCTGGCCCTAATTACTTGGCAGTAGAAACCTCTGTGGGCTGCTTCTCCTGCAGTCAGTCCAGACCATAATTATCACAAGCCCAAGCGACTGAAGCCATGTACTGAGAAAAGCATAGCACTGGGCCCCTGATATGCCTGCTGCTGACTTTATGTGTGCGCAGAAAGAGAACAGGAAGGTGAAATGTGGAGCAGGAAGGACCCACAGATTCCACACATTTTGAAAACCAAAGTCAGTTTATAGAAAAAGAGAATTCATTTCTGCAAAAACAATATTATGATTTGTTTGGGCCAAATCATCGAGTCTTCGTTGGTTTTAGATCAACCTGCCCAGAGAGAGATCTTGACATCTGGGCTCTAGAACTCTGCCACAAAGGGACAAGACATCAGAGGACACCAGTGGCCCGTGGACAGGACTTGGCTTTGTCTAGCCACAGAGCTAAACTTTTAACATAAAACACATCAGATTTAAAGTGAGTAACAGTACTAGTTTGCTGAGGCCTCTACTGCTCTGAAAGTGTGGTGATGAAGGCCCTGAAGAGAAGAAAACTAGCTTTCTCTGTGGCTCTGTTCTAGTACATTGGGCTACTTTTGGCTAGAATTTTGCAAAATCCAATCATGGGCCCTGGATTGTCATCCTGTGTTTTTCCGGGTTATGATTATTATTGAGCTGATCTCAATCCTGTGTTTCTTTCATAGCTTCTAGAACTTGGAAGAGAAAGTCCACTTTCAAAAGCTTTTAATTTGCCCTTTTTTAAAAGGTAACACATACTGCCTGATAAAAGACATTCATTGCTGTATCCCCAGCACTTAGGACAGTACCAGGCACTGCATGGGTATTTGGTACATATCTATTAAAAGCTGATTTAATGAAATAGAATAGACATGTTAGGGAGTAATTTGTTCATAGGTCTTGGTTTTCTTACTAAGTGTTCCGGCAGTCATTCCCTCACCAGATCCATTAATTCAACAAATGTTCATGGAGAACCATCTTCATGCCGATTTGGGACTCCCCAGCCAGGGTGGTGAGCCAAGCAGGCAACCAGCCTTGTTAAAGTCACTGCAAACGATGGTCTCCACCCTTAAGCTGCTTATAATAGGGTGAGGGAACGGAACAGATCAGAAGCAATTAGAAAACAATTAAGTGTTAAATTATATGCTTCTGAGTAGCCCAGGGTATTCTCACAGGGAGAAGATGCTAATGCAGTCATTGCTGTTTTTGTGGAAGAAGTGGGCTTTGGCGGGGGCCCTTGAAGAATGCTCTGGATTTGGGAAGCACAGGGGCTGGAGTGGAACATACCTATTAGGAGGCAGTTACCTGGGAGCCACCCAAGGAAAGCTGAAGCCTTGAACATCCAGTTACACATTGGACCAGAATCACTCCCAGTTAAATAGCCAGAAAATGCTTTAAAGATTTAGAAGAGTTTGAAGCGGACTTGGAGAGAATAGTCACCTGCTGCCACAGAGGCTAATTTCTCTTTCTCTAAAATACCAGAACATGACCCTAGGGGTTTTGCCTTCAGGTCACTCTACTGGGGGAGTCGCTGGAGGCCTCCCCCAATTGCTGGCCCAGGCTGACTGTTCAGGAAGCTCCTGGGGACATTCTTTCCCGGTCCCACCCATGGTCTCTTCTTCAGTAGCTCTGGGATGGGATCCAGGAATCTGTATGTTTTTAAAGTCCCCCAGGTGATTCTATTCATCAGCTGGGTTTAGGAACTACTTTCTTAGATTTATTTCAAAGCCATTCCCTTTCAGGATGAAAGGGAAGGCATCTAATAACCAAAAAAAATAGATACAACTTCTATCTGCGAATCCCGGTACAATGAACTTCCTGGAGAAGTCCCAGGGGAAAGAAATCAATCCAACACAATCCACTTCCTTGACCTTCTAAATGAGTCAAAATGGTCACAATTTGGCTAAAATGAATTAAATTTTGCTTTTATGGCATAGGCGCAGCCTGATGAATGAAAATGAGAGATTTTTCTTTTTATTTAAAATATTAGGAAGATGAAATTGTGAGCAAATTGGAGCAAAACTAGATTAAGGTACTAGTTTTTCTTATTTAGTTATGTCAGTTTGTGCCTCCAGTTCCAGAAAAACATCCATTGGTGTGTAAGGTGTTCCAAGCATAAAAATCAGGAACAGCGTATCTCTTCAGTCACACACACAACTTGGAGAATAAAGCCATATCTGTTAGCATTAAAAGGGTTAAACGCATGGCTTTGGATCCTGTGTGACATGTTCCATGTCTCCATCTCTCCATTTTTTAATGGGTGATGATTATTAATGTTTGAAGATATGTTCCTCTTCTTGGACTCACCTGGCAAGTCCCTGGTTCTATTTTCTTTTATGTAGCTAATATACACTCTGCACTGGGGATTGGTTTGCATTTTTCTCTTTGGGTGTTCAATTCCTATTAATATTGATGGGAGTTATGTGCTCAAAATATACCCTCAAATTTTTTCTTGGCCAACACGCATGTACACACCACACACACACACACACACACACACACACACACACACCTCCTCCTCTTCCCACTGTGTTCTTGACCCTTGCTTAATCCAAGACATCAGCGTTCAATTTATTTGTGACATTTCTAAAATCTGACTGAGGTTCCCTGAGGTCATCCATCTATGTGGAAATTAACTAGTTTCTCCCATTCTGAAGGAGTACTGATTTCAGAGGTGTTAATGGCTCAGAGGATGTACTTAGTCTCTGTAGACCTAACTGCATGACCTAGTTTATTATTCATTCAGGATTAGTTCTGAATCGCTGGGAGCAAATCTCAATGTATTCATTATTTTCTGCTTAGAGCACGTGATCATGTAATGGTACCCAGTTCTTGCCTGAAATGTGTCTCCACATTGTTTTAACAAATAACCAGCTCAATAATTATCATGGAGTTATAGTAACACTGAGCAGAGGAGACATTGCAAGTGTGCGCATCAGAAAGCTGAGTTGTAAATATTCCCATCATTGTTGCTATGATGTCATCACAATTTTAGCGTCTACTTTAATGATAGACTAGGATTCAAGATTTACTTCCACAGAAACTGATAAGTGCAAAAGGTAAGGCACAAACACCAAGGCTAATTATGTCTACAGTCATGTTACATTCGTCACAATCCTACAGAAAAAGAAACATCAAACTAATCATTAAACTGACAAGCTAGACTCCGTCTCCCCCATATACGTGCCTTAGAAGGTTCAGAGCCTTCTTTTCTGTTAGAATTCTTCTCTGTAACATCAAATATACACTTTTCCCCAGAGCTGCCTATGTTAGATTATTCTGATGAGTTGGCACAGACATCAAAGGCCCTTTCTGGAGGCAACTTCGTGGCTTTATTCACTCAATGAGCATGTATAGAGCAGGGACTTTGTGCCTGGCACCTTGCAAGTGGCTGAGGGTACACTGGATAAAAATGGACATAGTTTCTGGTCTCATGAAGGCCCAGACTAGCAAGGGAGACTCAGGAAAATCAAGTAATGACAGATCAGCGTATATCCAGAGTTACGTAACACTGCGCTGAGTGTTAGTGCAGATGAGCAGCTCTCTGAGACAAATGACAAGACATGTGGCCTCGATTGAAGGTCAGGGAAGGTGTGAATGAGAAAGGGGTGTGCCTGAGCTCAGACATGAGGGATGAGCAGGATCAAGAATGCCACACAGGTGACATGTGCCAAGAACGGGCGGAAGCCACAGCCCTGAGATCTTATGTGCAAAGAAGACAAGTGTGGCTCAAGCCAGAGCTGAGAGGACCTGGTGTTAAAGAGCCTTGAGAGCCCCCTTCAAGAATGCTTTCTTTATCCTCAATGCAAATGGAACCTATCAAAGGTTTTAAGGAAGATTGATGCAATCAGATGTACACCCAGGAGAAATGTTCAGAGAGCTATGTGGGAATACACTGAAGAAGTGCAAAAGCAAAGGGAGACACGGAGACTAGTTAGGAAGCCAGTTTAGCCATGAGTAGTTGGCATCAGACTAGGAAAGTGGGTAAAGGGCAGCTGCAAAAAAGGGGACCGATGCAAGGGCTATACAGGAGGTAGAAGAAGCAGGCTTTGGGAATAATCAGATTTCTGGGAAGGAACTGGGGTGTCTAAAAGAACTTCTACACTTTTGACTTGCATAATGTGATGAAAGTGGTGTCAGTGGATGAGACTCTCTGTATGAGGTGGCCACAAAGCATCTGAATGGTGATGTTGAGCAGCCACAGATGAGAGATGTGAACCAGAAGACACTTAGAATTCATCATTGTCTAGCTGGTCGTTGACATCATGGGTGTGAAGGAGTAAGCCAAAAGAGAGAATAAATCTATGGCCATACCACCCTGATGGGGTGCCTGGGTGGCTCAGTTGGTTAAGCGTCCAACTCCTCCTTTCACCTCAGGTCATGATCTCAAAGTTTGTGGGTTCAAAGCCTGTGTTAGTGTTATACCCAGATCGCAGTATCCTCACCGACCAGAGACCACCAGGGAGACCGAGTCATGCATGCAAAGGCAAAGGGCTTTATTACGGGCTTAAGCTCGGGCTCACAGACTTCACCAGCGTATGGGTCCGTCCTGAGAGCCTCGAACAAGGGCAGAGTAGGGTTTATATGGGGTTTGAGACGGGGGAGTTACAGAAGTTGTGACATGGGAACAGTGATCCAATCATAATAATTCAACATCATTGACAGCGGGTTTGACCATACACATTGTCTAGAGTATTCGTTACTTTTGGCAGGATCCAATTACAACATTTAGAGTACCTTTAAATTCAACCAATCACAGAGCGAGCCTAGGGTCTTGTTCGGCGACTAACAGGTTAACTTTAACATTAGGTAACAGGGTCCTATCTATAGTTTCTATCTCCAGGCCTCTCCCTTAGTAATGTAGAGGGTGGTCGCTGGCCTTTCCTGATTGGGTGTTGCAAGGGTGGTTTCTCCTGCCTTGGGCAATGTGTAACTGCCTGATAGTTTCGGGAAAGCTGAAACTCAGGCCTTCTAGTTCAGAGGGGAAACTTAAAGCCTGTCATGGAGTCAGTTTGGTTTAGACATTTAGACTTGTGGCCTTACATTAGCATCAGACGGGGCCTTGACTCAGGCCCCGAGTAGGGCTCCACACTGACAGCTCGGGGCCTGCTTGGGATTTTTCTCTCCCTCTTTCTCTCTCTCTGCCCCTCTTCCACTTGTGCTCTCTCTCATGCCCAAAATAAATGAATAAAAACTAAAAGAGAGAGAGAGAGAGAGAGAGAGAGAGAGAGAATAGAAGGAACCTTGTGTTCTGGAAAATAATTCTGCAATGTAGAAACGATATTAGTCATGGAACTCCAAATCAACATTCCTATATTTAATATGCACACCGATTCGTTGTTCTATGCAATCCATCTATGATTTTAACAGCTAAATTAAAGGGTCATTGCTATTTCTTCATAGTAGAAGCCTTCAGAAATAGGTTTCGTTATGGCAGGCCACTAATAACTCAGGATTCCAATTTTTTAAAAGTCATTTATCACAAAGTTTCACTCAAATACGCTTACTTGTGCGCTGGTGCATTCTGAGAGATCAGGCTGACGCAGCGAAGTAGGAGGCTGGCTCAGTGTCTGTCGTGATTAAGATGGAATGGGCCCCCGAGTTCTATTTTCATGGCTCTCTCATCCAAAATCAACGACGCGTGCTCCAGTCTCTCTGTTCATTTATCTTCCTCACTAATTTTATTAACCTCAATCAAGGAGGTCCGGGATACATATGATCTTAGGGAAAAGATCTCTATTTTTATTTATCAGCCCCCTGAGAACATGTTGATCGAGGTACAGTATAATTATCAGTCCATTAACTCACAAGCCAACTTTTTGTTCTCATAAACAAATGCAAATTCAGGTTCTTGAACACTCTTGAAAAGCACACCTCTCTCTTCCCAGAGAAACTCTCTTCTTGAGTTTTTCTATAAACAAAGTGCTGTTTAACCTGCATGTTTTTGTGTTGCCTTTCACTGGTAGGCCAGCATTCAGTTTCCCAGCGCACCCACTCACTACCAAATTTGGTCCATCTTGGCTCGTGCCGGGCTGGGAGAAAAAAAGATATAAAGCGATAGGTATCTCTTCCTAAGCCAGAGTGTTCCAAGGGGGTAACACCATGCCCAGACAGTGGTAGAATGTAAGGTATGTACAATCATATCATGGATGTGAATGTCCAAAACCTGGTAGCCCAGAAGTTGCTGCCAGACTTCCAAGGAAGTCTGCAATTCTGATAACTGTATCCACACAGACTACAATTTACAGTCCTTTAGCAATCCTTTCCATTTCCTCAATGCCTCAGCTTAGCTCTCCCTTCTGGGAATCCCCTTGGGCTCTCTCCTTTGAAGCTCCTCTCACATTGTTTCCATGGTACCCTCCACTCCCTTCATCCTAACTTACACTCCCTTGTGAATGTGTTCTTACTTAAGTGTATCCCCTCTACACTGAAAAGGCTGGGTCAGCCTCCACAGGACCATCGTTGTCACTGTTGTATGCCTCTTTCCTGGAGTCATTTGGTAAATACATGAATGAACAAATTAATTGCCAACCTTCCCTGCCAGGTCCATATCCTCACTCTCAGATTCTATGTGGGAGAAGAGAATCCAGCCAAAAACAAAACAAAGAAACACAAAGAGATGTTTATTGGGTGCAAATCCTATACCTCATCTAATCTATTTCTCTCCTTCTCTTGCCAAAGGGCAGAGAGGACTGAGTCTGCAACCCTCCCGAGGGGCACTTTGTTCTTTGTATAAACGTTCACATGAGGTAGGGGTGGGGAATGTTCCATGAGGTTCATGTGAGGAGCTGGTCCATGAGTGTGAAGGGCTCTAGGGATATGGCCCCAAAGGGAACCACCAGGCCAGGCCATGTAAGATGAGAGTGTGACTATACCTCTGAGAAGTGGTCCATCTCTGAATTCAGGAGCCTCCCTTAAGCTGGACAATTCCAAGTACATAACTAATGGGTCACTTAGCCTTTGAGGAGGGCATTTAGACAATCAAGGCCACCTAGGCAAGTGGATTGGCATTGCCACTAGATCCTGGGGCATTCTCCTAGGCTTTATACCTAGAAGACCCCATGTCCAATGGCTCCTTTTCAGACACCGAAGAAAGATCATAACACCATGAGCAAACATCTTCTTGACCAAGGAATACTGAGGCCAGTCCAGAGCCACAGCCCTATCCCTATACCAGTGATGAGGAACTTATGGTCCCATTCCAGACATAGCCTTGTAGCTCATACAAAGCAATGGTTGGGGCTGTCAGGGCTGGGGTAAGGCTGGAGACTCTCTAGAGAAACATTACAGAGTGGTCCTTGATAAAATTGAACTTCCTGGCACATCTGCTCCAGGAGTGTGATGTGACCCTGGTTAGAGGACAATGGATTGGCTATGGGATGGCCCCATAGGACTGGGGGACTGTGTCCCAGGGAAGCCAAAGTCCCAGGGAATGCTACATTCTACACAATAAGACCTCCAGGTGCTAGAGGCACAGTTCAGGATGGCTCAGAGCTGGATAGATGCTCTTTCTGTCTAGTCTGGGCTTCCCCAGAAACAAAGCCTACATCAGAGACGTGGGTCCAGTTCACTTATTTGGAAAGTGATCCCAGGAAGAAGGAGGGAGGGAGACAGGAAGGAAGGCACGTCAAGTATCTCACACTTCTAATCTGAACTGGAATAATACTTGGCAAATTCCAGTAGCTTCCAGGAGGCAGGCAAGTAGACAGCCACTGGGCATAGAGGCAGGACACTGTGTCTTGCCCAAGGGTCCTTTGGGGCTACGCACACAATCAGAGCCACATCAACTTATTACTTGTGTGTGGGACACTTCAGCTCCCTGGAGCCCCTGTTCCCTGACTGGGGAACATCTCTAAGTCAGGGTGAGAATAACACCTAACTCTTGGGGCTATTTCCAGGATAAAACAAAATATAAGAAAATATGTAACATGCCGGGACACACATTACAAAGAAGCTTCAAGGTTGGGTATCGGATTCTTTTTTCCAGTAAAATGCAAAATAATACAATCTCTGCAGGGGGGATTTGGCAGTATTAGCTAAATCACACGTGTATTTGCTTTTTGAAGCAGTGATTTCGCTTTTAGGAATCCATTCCAAAGATAAGCTAGCAAAAATATTTAATATGAAAGGACAAATATACTATTTTTTAAATACCTGAATTTTTAAAAAGCAAAAGCAAGTTGAAGTACACTTCACTCCACACCACACAAACAGGAACTATGCCAGCACGTTTCATACACCATTATTTTATTGTAGATGTCTAATGAGGTATACCCTAAGGACAAGGGCTGGAAAAGAGAAAAAAAAAAAAAACTAAACTGTTTTCAATGAACATTGTCATTCTGAGATTACGCACGCATATGGTAGGATAAAGCAATTCCAGCGTGGAAGAAAGAAAAGACATCTACAGAACCAACAGGATTAAGTAAAAACCTTATAGTTCTAAAATGATCATATCAATATAAACTCATGCTATATTTTATCTTTAACAAATAAAATGTATGATTCCTGGTTCTGTCCACTGAAAAGGCAGGAAGGCATATCTTGGTGGCTTCTAAACACCTGGGCTCCTTGGAGAAGTGGCTGATCACAGGTCAGAGGAAGAATCTGGACCATCCTGTCACATAAGGAAATTAAAAAAAAACTATTGAAGACCAACCTGTTGTGTCAGATGTCAATTGAAAAGACCCCCATTGCCAACGGGACACTTTGAGCACCATTAAGGATATGAAATGTAATAGATTTAAATACAGAAAATGTTTTTCATGATAAAAACTCATTGGTTAATATTGGAGGTATTAGGGAACCACTCCAAAACTTTAGAAAACTTTGGTAAATCAAGTGAAAGAATCAAGCATTTATCCTTTCTTTCCTAAATGCTCCATATGTCTGAATAGCCAAAGAGTTGATGAGAGGAATTTTTCTATATGAAAGTGTGTCAGCTAATAAATGAAGAAGGAATGATAGAACACAACCATTCCTCAACTCCTAAAAAATGAATGGATGAATGAACAATTGAATTGTGAAGTTAAACATGTGATCTCATTTACATTAGCACCAAGAAGACATAATAGGTACAAATCTAACACAATACACACAGGAACCATATGAGGACAGCGACAAAACTCAAATGACAAATCAAAGAACGTCTAAATAAATGAGAGATATATCATGTTCACAGGTAAGAAGAATCAATATTATTAAGTCAATTCATCCCAGCTTGATCTATAGAGTCAATTCGATCCCAATCAAAATTCCAGCAGGTTAAGTTGTGGATATCAAAAACCAGATCCTAAAGTTTTTATGGAAAGGCAAAAGACCCCGAAGAGCTAACAAAGTGCCGAAGAAGAACACAGTTGGAGGACTCATGCTACCTGACTTCAAGACATACTAGAAAGCCATGCTAATCAAGACAATGTGGTATTGGTGAGAAAATAGATAATAAAATGGAATACAGTGTCCAGAAATAGACCCACATAAATACAGTTAGTTGATCCTTGACAAAGCAGTGAAATAACTTAATGAGGAAAGGAATCTTTTCCACAAGTGATACTGAAATAGTTGGACATCCACATGCAAAAGAATAAACCCAGAATTTACACCTCTCTGAGAAATGAGCTCTAAATTAATTATGGGCCTAAATGTAAAACATGGAATTATACAACTCCTAGAAGACAGCAAAGAAAATCTAAATAACCTTGGGTTTGGTGATGAGTTTTTAGATACAACATGAAAAGCATGATCCATGGGGGAAAAATCAATAAGCAGGGCTTTATTTATTTTTTTATTTATTCAGCTGTGGGTGAATGTAAATTTTTTTTTTTTTTTTTACAAATAGTTTATTGTCAAGTTGGTTTCCATGTAACACCCAGTGCTCATCCCCACAAGTGCCCCCCTCCATGCCCATCTCCTCCCTCCTCCCACATCCATCAGTCCTCAGTTTGTTCTCAGCATTCAAGAGTCTCTCATGGTTTGCCTCTCTCCCTTTCCCCTACCTTTTCCACACTTCTTCTCCCCCATGGTCCTCCGTTAAGATCCTCCTAATCCTCCTATACGTGCAAACATATGATATTTGTCTTTCTCTGCCTGTCTTATTTTGGTTAGCATAACTCCCTGAAGGTCCATCCATGTTGCTACACATGGCCAGATTTCATTCTTTCTCATTGCCATGTAGTATTCCATTGTATAGATAAACCACATAGTCTTGATCCATTCTGCTGTTGATGGACACTTAGGCTCTTTCCATGTTTTGGCTATTGTTGAGAGTGCTGCTGTGAACATTGGGGTACATGTGCTCCTATGCATCAGCACTCCTATATCCCTTGGGTAAATTCCTAGCAGTGCTATTGCTGGGTCCTAGGGGAGTTCTATTGTTAGTTTCCTGAGGAACCTCCACACTGTTTTCCAGAGGGGCTATACCAGCTTACATTCCCACCAACAGTGTGGTAGGGTGCCCATTTCTCCACATCCTCGTCAGCATGTAGAGTTCTCTGATTTGCTCATTTTAGCCACTCTGACTGGTGTGAGGTGGTAGTTCAGTGTGATTTTGATTTGTATTTCCCTGATGAGGAGGGATGCTGAGCATCGTTTCATGCCATCTGGATGTCCTCTTTGGAGAAGTGTCTATTCATATCTTCTGCCCATTTCTTCACTGGGTTGTTTGTTTTTCGGGCGTGTAGTTTGGTGAGTTCCTTATAGATTTTGGATATTAACCCTTTATCTGATATGTCATTTGCAACTATCGTTTCCCATTCCGTCAGTTGCCTATTAGTTTTGTGGATTGTTTCCTTCGCCGTGCAGAATCTTTTGATCTTGATGAGGTCCCAATAGTTTATTTTTGCTCTTGATTCCCTTGTTTTTGGGGATGTGTTAAGTAAGAAGTTGCTGCAGTGGAGGTCAAGGAGGTTGTTTCCTGCTTTCTCCTCTAGGGTTTTGGTGGTTTTCTGTCTCACGTTCAGGTCCTTTGTCCATTTTGAGTTTATTTTTGTGTATGGTATGAGAAAATGATCTAGTTTCATTCTTCTGCATGTTGTTGTCCAGTTCTCCCAGCACCATCTGTTAAAGAGGCTGTCTTTTTTCCATTGGATAGTCTTTCCTGCTTTGTCAAAGGTTAGTTGGCTGTATACTTTGGGTCCACTTCTGAGTTCTCAATTCTGTTCCATTGGTCTATGTGTCTGTTTTTGTGCCAATACCATACTGTCTTGATGATGACAGCTTTGTAGTAGAGGCTAAAGTCTGGGATGGTGATATCTCCCGTTTTGGTTTTATTTTTCAGTATTACTTTGGCTATTCGGGGTCTTTTGTGGTTCCATACAAATTTTGGGATAGTTTGTTCTAGTTTTGAGAAGTATGCTGGTGCAATTTTGATTGGGACTGCATTGAATTGTAGATTGCTTTGGGTAGTAATGACATTTTAACTATATTTATTCTTCCTATCCATGAGAATGGAAATGGAAAACCATTTCTTTGTGTCTTCTTCAATTTCCTTCATAAGTTTTCTATAGTTTTCATCATACAGATCTCTTGTATCCTTGGTTAGGTTTATTCCTAGGTATTTTATGGTTTTTTGTGCAATTGTGAATGGGATCAGCTTCTTGATTTCTCTTTATGTTGCTTCATTATTGGTGTATAAAAATGCAACCGATTTCTGTACGTTGATTTTGTACCCTGCAACTTGGCTGAATTCTTGGATCAGTTCTAGTAGGCTTCTGGTGGAGTCTGTCGGGTTTTCTATGTAGAGTATCATGTCATCTGCGAAGAGTGAAAGTTTGACTTCCTCTTTGCCAATTCTGATGCCTTTGATTTCCTTTTGTTGTCTGATGGCTGATGCTAGGACTTCCAGCACTATGTTAAACAACAGTGGTGAGAGTGGACATCCCTGTCGTGTTCCTGATCTCAGGGGGAAAGCTCTCAGTTTTTCCCCGTTGAGGATGATGTTAGCTGAAGGCTTCTCATAGATGGCTTTGATGATGTTTAAGTAGGTTCCTTCTATCCCAACTTTCTCGAGAGTCTTTATTAAGAAGGGATGCTGTATTTTGTCAAATGCTTTTTCTGCATCTATTGACAGGATCATATGGTTTTTATCTTTTCTTTTATTGATATGATGGATCACATTGATTGATTTGCGAATGTTGAACCAGCCCTGTAACCCAGGAATGAATCCCACTTGATCTTGGTGGATGATTCTTTTGATATGCTGCTGGATTCGATTTGCAAGGATCTTGTTGAGAATTTTTGCATCCGTATTCATCAAGGATATTGGCCTATAGTTCTCTTTTTTTGTTGGATCTCTGTCTGGCTTGGGAATCAGAGTGATGCTGGCTTCATAAAATGAGTCCGGGAGTTTTCCTTCGACTTCTATTTTTTGGAATAGCTTGAGAAGAATTGGGATTAATTCTGTTTTAAATGTCTGGTAGAATTCCCCAGGGAAACCATCAGGTCCAGGGCTCTTATTTGTTGGGAGATTTTTGATCACTGATTCGATTTCTTCACTCGTTATGGGTCTGTTCAGGTTTTCTATTTCTTCCCGTGTGAATTTTGGTAGTGAGTGTGTGTTTAGGAATTTGTCCATTTCTTCTAAGTTGTCCAATTTGTTGGCATATAATTTTTCATAGTATTCCCTGATAATTGCTTGTATTTCTGAGGGGTTGGTTGTAATAAGTCCATTTTCATTCATAATTTTGTCTATTTGGGTGCTCTCTCTTTTCTTTTTGATAAGCCTGGCTAGAGGTTTGTCAATTTTGTTTACTTTTTCAAAAAACCAACTCTTGGTTTCATTGATCTGTTCAATTGTTTCTTTGGTCTCTATGTTGTTTATTTCTGCTCTAATTTTTACTATTTCTCTTCTTCTACTGGGTTTAGGGCGTTCTTGTTGCTCTGCCTCTAGCTCCTTTAGGTGAGCTGTTAGATTTTGGACTTGTGCTTTTTCTAATCTCTTGAAATAGGCCTGGAGAGCAATGTACTTTCCTCTTAGGACTGCCTTGGCCGCATCCCATAGATTTTGAATTGTTGTGTTTTCATTTTCATTTGTTTCCATATATTTTTTAATTTCCTCTCTAATTGCCTGATTGGCCCATTCATTCTTTAGAAGGGTGTTCTTTAACCTCCATGTTTTTGGCGGTTTTCCAGACTTCTTCCTGTAATTGATTTCAAGTTTCAAAGCATTGTGATCTGACAGTGTGCATGGTATGATCTCTATTCTTTTATATTTATTGAGGGCTGCTTTATGTCCCAGTATGTGATCTATCTTGGAGAATGTGCCATGCGCACTTGAGAAGAAAGTAAATTCCCTGGCCTCAGGATGTAAAGTTCTAAATATATCCGTCAGATCCATCTGGTCCAATGTGTCTTTCAAGTCCATTATTTCTTTAGTGATTTTCTGTCTGGTTGACCTATCCATTGCTGTAAGCGGAGTATTAAAGTCCCCTGCTATTAGCACATTCTTATCTATAAGCTTGTTTCTGTTTGTGATTAATTGTTTTAGATATTTAGGTGCTCCCATATTCGGTGCATAGACATTTATGATTGTTAGTTCTTCCTGATGGATAGACCCTGTAATTATTATGTAATGCCCTTCTTCATTTCTTGTTATTGTCTTGAATTTAAAGTCCAGTTTGTCTGATATAAGTATAGCTTTCTTTTGATTTCCAGTAGCATGATATATATTTCTCCATTCCCTTACTCTTAATCTGAAGGTATGTTCCAGTCTAAGATGAGTTTCTTGTAGACAGCATATAGATGGATTTTATTTTTTTATCCATTCTGCTACCCTATGTCTTTTATTGGATCATTCAGCCCATTTACATTGTGTTATTATTGAAATATATGGGTTTAGACTCATTGTGTCCTTTGTGGGCTTCATGTTTGTGGTGGTGTCCATGGTATCTTTGTTCCTTGCAAAATTTCCTTCAGAGCGTCCCCCTCAGGATTTCTTGTAGGGCTGGCTTAGTGGTGACAAATTCTTTCAATTTCTGTTTATTTGGAAAGACTTTTATCTCTCCTTCTATTCTGGATGACAGGCTTGCTGGATAGAGGATTCTTGGCTGCATATTTTTTCTGTTCATCACATTGAAGACCTCCAGTCATTCCTTTCTGGCCTGCCAAGTTTCAGTAGATAGGTCTGTCACCACCCTGATAGGTTTCCCTTTGTATGTTAGGGCCCTTTTCTCCCTAGCTGCTTTTAAAATTCTCTTTGTCCTTTTATTTTGCAATTTTTACTCTAATATGCCATGCTGAAGATCGATTCAAGTTACGTCTGTGGGGAGTCCTCTGAGCCTCTTGTATTTCAACTTTTACTTCCTTCTCCAGGTTGGGGAAGTTCTCTGTTATAATCTGTTCCAGGACTCCTTCAGCACCTTTCCCTCTCTCTTCCTCTTTTGGGATTCCTATGATATGGATATTGTTGTGTTTGACCATATCGCTGAGCTCTCGAACTCTTCTTTCATGTTCCTGGATCAGTTTGTCTCTTTTTTTCTCAGTATCTTCTTTTTCTATAATGGTGTCTTCTAAATCACTTATTCTCTTTCCTGCCTCTTCAATCCGTGCATTGGAGGCCTCTAATTTATTATGTATCTCATTTATTGCATTTTTTAATTAATCATGCCTATTTTTATTCTCCATGTTGCTTGTAGCCATAGTTTCTTTGATGTCCCCTATGCTTTTTCAAGTCCAGCTATTAATTTTATGATTATTCTTCTAAAATCTTGTTCAGTTATGCAGCTTATATCCGTTTTGAGCAGTTCATTAGCTGTCTATTCTTCTTGGAATTTCTTTGGAGGAGAGCTCTTTCATTCGTCATTTTAGTTAGTTTTCTGTCTCTTGTTAAAGACTTGTTATGCTCTCTGCACCTGTGAGTGCTGCTGTACCCAAGAAAACTCTTTGACTGTCTAGGGCCTATCCTTTTGGAGAGTGTTTTTTGAATGGTATCTTTTGGTCTCTCTTGTTTTGACTTTGGTTAGTTTATTTTCCTACTTTTGGTGATATTTGGGACTCTCTACCATGTGTACTTTGGCTTGTTTCTTGAGGTAGCCCTGGAGAAGAAAACAGACAGACAAACACACAGTGAGCAGAGGCACACAAGCGCACAGACAAATCCAACTAACCTGCAAACCGAGAGGGAAAACACAAAAGTTAAGAGAAAAGATGGAGAAGGGAAGGTGAATAATAGAAAATTAAAAAATACATAAAAAGGTCAAAAAGAAGAAAAGAAAAGGAAAAAAGAAGAAAACTGATGGACAAAGAATGGTTTAAAGCATATAACCATATTTCTCAGCTACAATTAAATAGCCCGGTGTATGCAGTGCTGGTTGAAGAGCATAGAGAAAGAGAGAGAAGACAGGGCAGGGATGAGGCAAAATTGGAAATAGAACAAACAGGCAGAAGGGATAAAAAGCTTTTTTCAAAGAGCTAAAGGGTGGAATATGGTTGGATAGGTGAGAGAAGGATGCTGGTGTTACCCAGAGAAATTATATAGTCTAATTACTCCTGAAAGACAGAGATGAAAAGGTCGGTAGGTGTAGAATTTAAATCTACCGAATGGACTAAATGTGATTGTTTAAGCAAGCTGGTGACCAGAGTTAGTCAGGTCAGTGTTCCAGAGGGGGAAAAAAAAAAGAAAAAAGGGGAGGGCAGCTCTCAAGCAGGGATGGGCATGGTGCATCAGGCAGGAGTTCTGCTTTGGGGGTTGTTGGGAGGAGAGTGGCGGCGCTGCAATCCCTTCTTGAACCAAGCACTGCACCTCACTTTTCTGGGTGTGTAAACTCCCTGTGCCGGGGGCGCAGTCAAAGTGGGTTGCCCTCTTTAACCCAGGCCAGGCCTCGTTTCCAAGTCCCAGTCCACATGTCCCACTGAAATTGCCGTAGACACAACCTCGCAGGCGATCCAATCAGGGCAATTCCAAGCCTCTTGCCTGGCCCTGGAGGTGGAGCCAGAATCCCTGCTACCTTCTCCTCCAGGTCGGGTTGGCGAGCTTGGGCGTGGGTTTGCCTGCGGGGCGCGCCGGGCCCACTGGAGAGAGAGAAACCAGGTCCCTCTGTGACTCATCATCCGAAACACGAACTCGTGGGCAAATCTCCAAGTTTTTAAGCCCTTCACCTTCCCTCTAGAGTTCCAGCCTGTCAAGAGCGCAGCGACCCAGTATGCACGCCCGTGCGCGGCTCCTCCAGGAGTCTGGCCAGCCAGAAGCACAAAGAAGTGGTCCGTGCCAGCAGCCCCTCCTGGACGAGTTGGCGTGTGGGGACCTGGCACACAGGGATTTGGCACACACGGTCCTTCTGTGCCCCAAGGGGAGGTTTTTCTGTTTCCCAGTGACAGGGACCATGTCTTGAGCGGTTTCCGACACTCTCTTTTTCCCCTTTCGCTCCCACAGTGGGGGATCTCCCCCATCCCTGGAGTCTCCGATCCCGGCCCCTTTTTATCTTCCCCAGTTCGCACTCACGTTAAAAGGCTTTCTCAGTGGATTCTGTGTCCTTTTTCTCCCAATCTCTTGGGTTCTGTAAAGTTTCCTATGGCTTCAGACCTTTTCCGTGTGAGATATGGGGGCGAGTGCAATGTACAGAGCTCCCTACTTCTCCGCCATCTTGCCCCCTCCACTCTAGCAGGGCTTTATTAAATTAAAAACTGCTCTGCAAAAGACACTGTTGAGAGAATGAAAACATTAGCCACAGATTGGGACTAAATATTTGCAAAACATGTAATTGACAAAGGACTTGTACCTAAAATAGTTAAAGAACCGTTAAAACTCAATAATAAGGAAACAAACAACCCACTTTTAAAATGGGCAAAAGGGGGCGCCTGGGTGGCTTAGTCGGTTAAGCGTCTGACTTTCCCTTAGGTCATGATCTCGCGGTTCGTGAGTTCAAGCTCCGCATCAGGCTCTGTGCTGACTGCCAGCTCAGAGCCTGGAGCCTGTTTCAGAGTCTGTGACTCCCTCTCTCTGACCCTCCCCTGCTCACGCTGTCTCTCTCTCTCCTAGAAATAAAAAAAAAAAAAAAACATTAAAATGGGCAAAAGATATGAACAGACACTTAGCCAAAGAAGAGATACAGATGGCAAACAAAGATATGAAAAGATACTTCCCCTCATGTCATTAGAGAATCACAAAGTAAAACAACAGTGAGATTTTATTATGCACCTATTAGAATGGCCCAAATCAAACAATCTGACAAGATCTAAAGCTGATCAGGATATGGGACCACAGCAACTCTCTTTCTTGATGGTAAGAATGCAAAAGTGATACAACCACTTTGGAATACAGCTTGTCAGTTTCTTAAAAACTAAACATATTTTCACAAGATGATCCAGCAATAGTGCTCATTGGTATTTATCCAAGTGAGTTGAAAACTTATATCCACACAAAAACTTGCACACAAATATTTATAGCAATTTCATTCATATTGCCACAAATTGGGACCTTTAGTAGTTGAATGGGTAAACAAACTTTGGTACATCCATACAATGGAATATTATTCATCAATAAAAAGAATGTGCTAACAAGCCACAGAAAGAGATGGAAAAGACATACACATGTTGCTAAGTGACAGAAGCCAGTCTGAAAAGGCTACACACTGTATGACTCCAGCTATATAACATTCCAGAAAAGGCAACACTGTGGAGACAGTACGAAGACCTGTGGTTGCCAAGAAGGGTTTAGAGGTGTGGGGTAGGTAGAGAGGCGAGCACAGAGGATTTTTAAAGCAGTGAAATTATTCTGCACGATCCTTTAATGGTGGATCCATATCCTTATCCATTTGTCAAAACCATAGAATTGTACAAAACAAAGGGTGAACCTTACTGTAAAGTATGGACAAAATAAGCCTGTATCAATATTGGTTCATCAGTCATAACAAATGTAACACACTAAAGCACTGTGTTAATCATAGGGGAAACTGTGAAAAGCCATAAGGGGGTCTCTGGGAAACTCTGTACTGATGCTCAATTTTTCTGTAAATCTGAAACTTTTTTAAAAATAGTTTAAATTTACGGGGCGCCTGGGTGGCTTAGTCGGTTAAGCGTCCGACTTTCGCTTAGGTCATGATCTCGTGGTTCGTGGGTTCGGGCCCCGCGTCAGGCTCTGTGCTGACTGCCAGCTCAGAGCCTGGAGCCTGTTTCAGTCTGTGACTCCCTCTCTCTCTGACCCTCCCCTGCTCACGCTGTCTCTCTCTCTCTCCTAGAAATAAATAAAACATTAAAAAAAAATTAAAAAAAATAGTTTAAATTTTTTTAAAAAATAGGAATTGATCTAGGCAATAATCGTTAACAGCTGCCATCCCTACCAAAAAAGAAATAACCACACATTACGTACCTCCTGATGGAAGAATACAATACCACACATAAAGTAATCTCACCAAAAAAAAAAAAAAAAGCAAACCCAAAACAAAAGAAGACTTGAATCTCATCAAGCTCTTACCTCTAACTTGCAAATGGTTACAGAAAATACCACTGTACTGAGGAAATACGGAGAACAAAGCTTTATGTCCAACAACAACAGAGGGGTGCAATACAGACTCTAGGAAATCCTGCGGAATAAAACACAGTTTCTTCAGCAAATCATTTGTAAGGAAAAATAAGACAGTGATAGAAGGAAGAGACTTAGGAGCAGATCAAGCAATTGCCATTTAAGGATCTGATCTAGAGCCTAGCCACATAAACAAATGATGGGGAAGAAAATACAAAACCTGTAATAACAAAGATTCATGAAACAGCTGGAAAAACCTAATACTAATTCAACATTTTATGATATTAAAGAGTTACTATTGCTATTTTCAGATGTGGTAATGACATTGTGGTTTTATGTTTAAAAGTAGCGTCATCTTTTAGAGAGAAATACTGAAATACAGATATAGATGAAATAATTTTGTGATCAGAGTTTGCTCCCAAGACTGTAGCAGGGAGGAAGAAGGGATCAGAGAACAGCTAAACCAAGATCGACTGGAAATTGGATTTTTTTGTTGTTGTTAAAAATGGGTGCATGGTGGCTACAGGGAATCCTTCTATCATTTCAGGGGTCAGAAAAACAACTATTTTTGTTCTGCTGATGAGCTGAGAAGGACCTTAACATTTTTAAATGTTAGGGAAAAGCTAAAAGAAGAATATTTCATAACATGTGAAAATTATGTGAAACTCGAATGTTGGCATACACAAATAAAGTTCTATTCGAACACGGCATCACCATTTACACGCTGTCCTTGGCTACCTTTGTGTCACAGCACAAGTAGTAGAGGCAAAGAAAAATACTGCTGTCCATCTAACCCTTTCTCAAAGAATCTCCCCCTTTGGCCATTTGGCAAAACACACTCCCTGCCTCATTTACCCTCCGTGCCCCCTGCTCTGTGACTCAGAGGTGTCTATTACATCGTGAAATAGTATTTTTCACTGAATTAATCTTGACCTTAAGTTTGGTGTCGAAATTGCAACATTAGCACATATATGGCTTGGCAACCCGGCTGGATTCTCATATTAAATTCTCTACCCCGAGCTGTTCTTTGTTTCTCTGCACCCAGGCTAATGTTCAAGCAAATGAAACTGTATATTAAAGCTACGTACATTTTACGTGACCCACGGCAGTTGTATACTTGAAGATGTGTGGGGGCTTTCATGAAAGCCTGCCAATTCAGACTTGTTATTTGTGATTCTGAATTCTTCAATTGCAGGTGCTGGTGTGCGGGTCTGGGTCATCTGCTGTGCATTTCTGCTGAAGTCAGGCAAATGGCCTGCTAGGAAAGAGCGCCTTGGATCCCAGCCTTCACGCCATCGTAGCCAGCTCTGCAGATCTTGTCGCGTCAGCTCCCATGACAAATCCAGTCCTTCAGGACGGGCCTCTGGGAAGTTAATTGGCTGTGGAAGAAAAATGCCATGTGCCAGAAGAAGAGCCACGGATGAAGCCTTCCAAACCCGCCCGGTGGCTGGCGCTGGCCCTGCCATGGCCTGCCTGTCTGAAGCCATGTGGCTCTCATGACTGCTAATGGCTTGGACGGCTGTGTGAGTGCTCCTAAGGGCAGAGCTTGGCTGCTTCCAGCTAGTGTCAGAGAGAATGTCAGGGCGGGCCCCTGTCATGCCCTGGAGTGGCCTCTGTCACCCCCTGGCAGGACCTGCCCCCCTGGCCCCTTGCCCAGGTGGAGGTTTTGGGCCCACTTTGTAGTGCGCCCAGGGAACTGCCCCATTGGCTTCCCCAGTAGGTTGTGCCCCACTGATGTTGGCTTCAAGCCGTACTCCAGGAGGTGGTGCTGGTGTGGGTGCTGTGTTCCCCTGGTCCCCAAAGCATGGGGTGTGGAGGCTTCTGGCAGCAACTGGCCGGCTTGGCTCCTGGGGGAGTGAGGATGGAAAGCTCCAGCAGCCGCGACCGTGACCAGGGCGGTTACCCAGCAAGCCTGGCTCCTGCCTTTGGTGTGTCTGTGTCTGTTGCCAGCCAGCATTTGGAGGAAATGGAGAAAATGAAGCTCCGCGGGGTTTTGCTCAGCCTCGAGCAGGTGTGTTAAAGCCCCCTCCCGTGTTTATAACCTTTGGCCAATATACTCTTTGTACATAAGAAACTAGAAGATTAGAACACTGTGTACACAGCAAGCTAGCCTCATCCTTGCAAGATAAGTTTCTCAAGAACTGCACCAGGAAGTTAGGCAGGAAGCCAGAGGTTAGCACAATAACTGCACTGTCTGCCTCTGTAGCCTACTTACCACATAGACGATATTTGTATCTTAGAGAAACAAGTCCTAGTCCAGTCACGCAGATGCCTGGGTACCTAGTCCAGCCTGATAAGCTCAAGAATATAAGCTCTCCCCTGCTGCTATTTGGGGATGCTTGATTTGGGTGCTCCCCAAGCATGCCCAGAGCTGAATAAAGAAGTGTGTGATGCCAATTTGTGTTCCTGTATTCTGTTCACTGATCTTGGCTCTGGTGGCTACAACACTGAACACCACCCCACTCAGGGTAACACTGGGAAGAGGCTGACTAAAATTTCCATAGTGTTAGGATGAAGGTGAGGGTGGGCCCATTTAAACAAAAAGGCCAAGAAGTAGTGAGACACTGAAATGAGAGTAGAAGTCAAAATTCTCACCATGGCCCAGGTCCTGCTTCGTCCAGTCTTTGGTTCTTCCTACCTCATTTTGTGCCAATTTCCCTCACTCCCACCTTGTCTCATACTAGTCTGTTCAGCTGCTCAAACATATACAGCCTTACAGCCTCAGGGCCTTTGCACATGTGGCCCCTTCTGCCTGGAATGCTTCATGCCCTTCTTCTGCATCCTCTGCTTTCTCCCAGTCCTGACCTCCACCCTGCCTCTGCTTGTAGCCCACCCCTTCTCTTCCATTAGGCCCTGGGGGAGAGCTCGCCCTGCCTCCTCCTTATACTCTCCCTCAGTTATTCTGTCTCAGCCCTTTTTTTTTGGGGGGGGGGACTCTGTCATAGCCCTTGATACAACTTACAGTTGTTTCACTTATTGTTTTACCTCCTTAGTTTTTCTTTTACTGTTTATTTACTTTTGAGAGAGACAGAGACAGAGTGTGAATGGGGTGGGACACAGGGAGAGGGAGACAAAGAATCCAAAGTAGGCTCCAGGCTTGGAACTGTCAGCACAGAACCTAATGCAAGGCTGGAACCCACAAACCATGAGACCTGAGCTGAAGTCAGATGCTTGACCAACTGACTCACCCAGGCACCCCTACTCAGTTTGTTTTTATCTGTCACAACTAGATTATAATTCCTTCAGGACAAGCACCATGTCTAACTTATTTTCCACAGAGTACCCAGCACCTAGTACAGGGCATGGACTGAGTAGGTGCTCACTAAATGCTTATTGAATAAATGAATGATAGATTCAGTGGTCACTGCATTCAATTTTCTTTCTTGTTCTCAGTTGCCTATATTGATTGGCTAAGTGATGTTCTCAAGGTTGGGTTGTTCGTTCTGTGCTTTCATTTCTCCTCCCCTCCCCTTCCTGCTCCTGGTCTTTTAGTCATTTTGACGCTCATGAGCAACCCTTATTGTAGAGTGGGCAGCAGGAGCCGGGGGGTGGGGGAGATGGTCCTGGAAAAGACAACTGCTGGTTGACCAGGCACTGGAAAGTTCCTCACCCTGTTCTCCATCCTTGGAATATGGGTCCTGCTTGCTTTTCCCGCCCCCAGATGTTCCCCCAGGGACACAGCCTTGAGACAGTGATGTGGTGCTGAGAATCGCTGCACAGTACACGTGCCTGGATCCAGTTAAGGCCTTGCGGTAAAATTTTAAGGTTTACAGGTTAAGGGATCCACTCATCTTGCCACTGCCTGTGACAAACCTTGTAGGTAAGTTCTGTTTGCTTATTACAACGCCCTCAACCGAGCTGGAGTTGGTCTGTCCCCGCCCTCTGGTTTCACATCTCACCTAGGAAGCTCCTGAACAGGTTACAAACTAGGAAGGAGTCATCTGCTTCTTTTTACCTGATCCAACATGAGCCTTGGTCAGACCCGAGCTCTTCTTAGGGGCTAACCTATCTTTTGGGGATTATTTATTATTTTAATTGTCCATGAGACTTCTGTCCACTCAGAGCAGGTAGTCGTATTGGTCAGAATAGGCCAACTGCTGTACAAATAACCCCCAAATCTCAGAGGCATCCATCACTGCAGAGGCCGATAAGAATGTTCTGGATCGCACAGTCCTCCTCCAAGGAGTCCCTCAAAGATCCTTGTCATGGGACACTTCATCTTTAACACCCGGCCTCTTCATTCACCATGGGTGGGGACACCTCATCTTCTTGGTCAGCAACAACACGGCTTACACACAGTGGGACAGACAGTCCCACAGTCCCACGGGGATACAGGGTCTGACGTGGGAGGTGGCAGATGGAACTCCGGGTGGGCAGCCTCTCCAAGCAACGGCTCTCACAAGGGGAACACGAGGACCTCTGCCACGTGGCTGGTTCTACTCTGGCATTCACACCTCACCTCAGAGCCCAACACCTCTGAAAGGTTTTCCCAGGGCCCATCCCTCGGAGCCACCTACCTGAAACCAGACACTCTGCACTAGAAGACTCTGAAATCAGTTCACTCATTTCAACAATTTGGTTGTTCTTAAACTAAAACTTCAGGGGCGCCTGGAGGTGTCTGACTCTTGGTCCCACAGCTCAGGTCTTGTGGGGCTCCGTGCTGGGCCTGGAGCCTACTAAGATAGATAGAGAGATAGATAAAAACTTTCCAAAAAGCAGAAACATTGTCTGTTTTGTTCAATGTTATTTCTCCATAAAGTGCTTGGCATATCATAAGCACTGACCATTGGTGCAGTAAAAGCAAACAGAAAAGAGTAAAAATGAAAGGTATTAACTTTAGGGCAGTCTTAAAAAGCAAATTTTCCTGGGGTGTCTGTGTGGCTCAGTCAGTTGGACATCCTACTTTGGCTCAGGTCATGATCTCGCGGTTTGTGTGTTCGAGCCCTGCATCAGGCTCTGTGCTGACAGCTCAGAGTCTGGAGCCTGCTTTGGATTCTGTGTCTCCCTCTCTCTCTGCCCCTCCCCGCCCATGCTCTGTCTCCCTCTGTCTCAAAAATAAATAAAAACTATAAACAATTTTTAAAAAGAAAAAAATTAAAAACAAATGTTCCTGGTGCAGTTATAGTCAAATTGGCGGATTTAATTAAAAATCATTTGTTAGGAAAAATACATGGGCACCAGTTAATTTGTGTGGGCAGAGGGACAAAACCTCTCACGGTCCAAAGACATGAGCACCCGTGAAAGATCCTAGCTGAGTTGAGTTCCGAATCCGAAAACAGAGAAAGAAAGTTCAGGATGAAGAGACTATTTTTAGTCCTTAGAAGTAGCTCCCTGCTCCAGCTAATGTGAAAACCAGGGAGAACTTCACTGAGATGAGCCCATACTCTCTCACTCTAAATGCCACAAAGTGCCAAGGGGGAGAAGGCCTCTAAGGAGACAGGATTAATGAATTCTGAAATGAGAAGTAAAACAAAGAAGTTTAGTTCATTTAAGAGGAGCCTCCATTGAAGGCCTTTGAGTATTTGGGGTCCTATTTGATGGAACTCAAATTCTAAAATGAAATCACACGGTGTGTTTAATTATTTCATACCGTGTTTTAAAGCAAATATATAAGACAGAATTTTAAAAAATAATTTTTTACATTGGAGAAAATCCATTCCCCCTTTCTTCCCAGTGCTGCTTCTCACACCGCTGTCTGCATGGCCCCTACCCGCAGCCACTATCGTTCGTCTAATCTGCCTTTATAACCGTCTTTACAACTGCGACTCTCTTTCATCTGCCTCTAGAAATATTTTTGTGGAACTGGCGTTGAGTGCTCCCAATTGTGAGTGCATATGGCTTTACATGGAAGACTGTGTTGTAGAGAAGCTTCATATTGATTAAATTTGTATTAATCCGAGGCTCACCAGAAAGGAATCCTTTTACACAGCAAGCGACACACCTCACAGCTGCTCCGCTGTGAGTCCACAAACTGGGCAGACGTGAGGCAGGGGTACCTACACCGCCATGGGGCCTCCCCCTCCTTGGCGACTCCGGCTTCCAGGCAGCCTGGCGGGATGACAGTGTGGCCTCAGCCTTCTCACATGCGTCCTGTCTCCGTAGGAAACGACAGGATTATTAGTTCCAGTCCTGGCAGGAATGTGCTGGGGCTGGGGCAGGCTCCTGGCACGGGAGCTGTTTGAAGACAGAGCACTGAGGCAATCTGGAGAGCTGAAGCTCTGGGCCCAGTGAGGAGTCTGTGGGGAGAACCTTTCCTGGTTTCCTTAACTCTGTGGTTGGTCTTGGCCTCCTACCTCAAGGCCTTGTGTGGCCGGCCTGGGCTGGGCTGGCCTAAGGTGTCTGCGCACAAAGTACTTTAAAGAAGGTACTTTCAGGGGCACTTGGGGGGGCTCAGTTGGTTAAGTGCCTGACTTGTGATCTTGGCTCAGGTCATGATCTCACAGTTTGTGAGTTTGAGCCCTGTGTCTGGCTCTGCGCTCATGCCCTGAGGTCTGCTTGGGATTTTCTCTCCTCTCTGCCCCTCCCCTGCCTGTGCCCTCTCCATCTCTCTCTCAAAATAAATAAATAAACTTTTTAAAAAGGCACTTTGAGTTCTGTGGATGGTGAGGGTCCAAAGACCCTATACGCCACGCCATTTTGAGCATTTTTCTGTGTGCCAACAAAACCCCTTTCCACGATTGGCTCACTTAAAGCTCAGACATCTCTGGGAGGTAGGGTTAATATCACTTTTACTGTGTTGAGGAAACTGAGTCACAAAGAGGCAAGAAACCTGGTGAGATCACGCAACTAGCTACAAGAGGGGCTAGGAATGTATCCAAAGCCATTTGACAACAGTAAACTCTTGACCAGCAGCAAACACAGAGCTAGCAGAGAGGGATAAAAAACACAGACCCACACAACCTGGGTTCAAGTCCCACCTCTGCTGTGTGATTTAAGCAGGTTGACAAACTTCTCTGTGCATCAGTTACTTTAGGTATAAACTGGGAATAACGATAGGATCTATCACATGTGGTACATATGAATTAAATCAGTTACTACATGTAGGTGCTTCTCTGTGCTGGGACGTAATAAGTGCTGTGTGTCTACTGTAAGTCCTACCACGCTGCTGGTATTCCTGCCCAGTCCTGTGCTGCTGGCTCCTTTCTCCACCTGTTAATGGACACTGAATCCCCTGCAAATCCAAGCCAATTGTTTCGGGGAGCGGAACCTTCTGGACGAGGTCCTGGGAGACGTCACTTGGTAGCTGCCTTCTCCTCCCTCCCGTTGCACACTGTTCAGTGAGTCCACTTTCAAAGCCACTGCCTTGGAAGGTGCCGAAAGACTTGCGCCTCCAGGGCTGGTGTGCGCCGTGGTCTCCACAGACAATGTGGGTCCCTTCCCCCACCCCTGCCAGATGGGCAGCTGGACCCCGCTCTCCAAGGCCGGGTCAGCCTTGCTTTCTGAGTCCTCATTGTGCCACAGCCATATGGGCCCAAGCCCGGCAGCCCGCCTTCAGGGCCGTGCAAAGCACTTAAGGGAATTGGCTTCCGATTTTTTCTCACAGAATCCATGAGCTCATGGGAGGCTGGGCTGAGGGTCTGATCTGAAGCAGAAATTAGAATTAAGCCTCCTCTCCAAATGCTTGAAACCCTGCAATTATCCCTCCCCTCCCTCTTTTGCCCCTCCCCCTCCCCTACAGCCCTCACGCCCTCCCACCTCCCTCAAGTCAGGGGCTCTCAACTTGACTCAAAAGGCCCCTGGGACTCCTGGGAGGCCTGCCCTCACGCGCCTGTGAGCACACATCCCCTGGGAAGCCTTCCATAGTTACTGTTCTGTTCTCAAAAGGGGTTTGTGATCTCCCAAAATGTCATGGACTCTAGCATTTATTCCATTGGATAAGTCGATCCATTGCGCTGGGCTCTCCAGGAAAGGCCCCAAGCTGGACTCCGACATGCAGGGGGTAGCTGAGACACTCCCGTGGGAAAGACGGGGGAGAAGCGGACCCGGGGCGCAGTCAGGCAGGAGGGAAACCTAACCAGGAGCTGCCCACTGGGATTCCGGAGCGCAATCGCTAGCGGGGGTGTCCCATGCTGGGCCCCTGGACCACGACGCTGCTCTCTCATGTTGGCCTAAGAAGCGTAGGGCCAGGTTTGAAAGCTGAGGTCTACCCTGAAGGAGCTGTCAGCCCACCATGCGCATTGTGACTGGAGCCTGAGCCCTTTCTGAAAGAGGGTCCAGGTGGTGCACCCCTGCGCCACTACGTGCCCTGGGTGGCCACCACACACAGCATCTGGTGGGGCCTCCTCAGTCCATCAGACTCGCCCAGGTAGATTCAAATCCAGGTGGCCCAGCCCAAGCCACACCAGGGACCTCGCAGCCCTGACCTAGTAAATAGGAGTCCCTGAACTCAACTTGAAGAAGAGAGCTTCGGGCTTGTTGGGGAGGAGAAGCAAGTTGTAGACAAGGGAATTCTTTATCTTATGAATGGATTATATACATGATGGTTGTTTACAATTTGGGACACGTTTTCTCATGGAAATGCTATTAGAAATGGTTCCCCAGGCTCATTTGCAGAAACCTATTAAATTCATAGCTATGTTTCAATAATAGGAAGGGTCATCCCCAGGTCAGAGGCCAGGAAGACCCCCTTTGCGAGCCCTTCTGAGCTGTCCAGGGAATCTTGCAGCAGCAGCGGCAAAGGAAAAATCTGCCAGCATTGGGGGGGGGCGGGGGGGGAGGAGGGGAGAAGCAGTCTGAGGGAATCCAGGCTGCAAGGGCGTCCCAGGGCTTGGGACTTAGCTGTAGAGCTAAGACAGAACTCAGGGATGAGACCCCAAGGGTCTGCGGCAGGGCCCTGCCCCAAAGGCACGCTGTCCTGTGCAGTGAGGTTATGCCTGTTCTTTACTAACAGGGTTTCTTGCCTGCCATCTGCCCAGGCCTCTTCGCGATCACCCTCACGGAAAGGCTCAGCCAGGCTGGACGGAGTGCAAGCTCTTCGTTAACCTCTGGTATGCCGGGCGTCTTATCCCTGAGTGCCTGCAGCCGCCAAACGCGCCCGTGGGGGACGTTCTGATAGCGGCCACTAGAGGGCGCGTCCGCCCTTCCCTACTCCAGGTAATGAAACCCTCCGTTTTCAGGGCCCTTTAATGAGAAGGCAGTTCCCAAAGTACCCTCCTCCCAGGGAAAGCGCCAGGCTTCTATTAAAGGGAACCGCTTATTTATCCTCTAACATGAAGAAGCTTCCACGCAGCACCAATTAAACACATTTCATGTGAGTAAAGTGGGAAAACAGCTAAGGGATAGAAATGTAGGGTTGTTGTTGTTACCATTTTAGAACATCAAACTACTCCCTTTGGGTCTCCATTGTGTGTAGGTTAGTTCTGGAATGGGCTCAAGTTTGCATATGCCGCAGAGTCCCATCCCCTCCCCCAAACAGGCTGAAGATTGGGGTATGGTGTCCAGATACTCCAGACGGGTCAGATAGTCTGGCTTCATACTAATTTTTCTTATTAGCTCCACATGGACACTCATATTGTCAGGACCTTCGTTACAAGGTCGGGGTTGAAAAACTGGGCCACTGGTGGTATTTTCTATACTGTCTACCTAATGTGTAGGACGGATTCTGGAAGGTTCCATCGTCTGGACCACATTGAATAAATATGTTCCCAGGGATGGGGTGTTCAGGAGCACATGATGCACCGAGAAAAAGTGAACTGAAATCTTAAGCAAGAGCCACAGTTCTAAATTCTGAACTGCTGGAGGGGCTGGTCAGCCACAGGATGCCAGTAAGGTTGTGGCTTAGCATAGTAACCAGAGGGTGAGGAAAGACCCTCAGGGGAAATGTCCCCCTTTCCTTGGTTCCAAAAATAGTGATTTCCTAAGCAGTTGATCTGCTTTTATCTCCACACTCATCCGTTTCCCTTTTTTGTTTACTCCTGGTGCCTAGCCTGTGGCCCTTTGGAAGGAAATCTGTCAACTTGCTTGGTAAACTGTAGTTTTCCTCACCTCACTCCTGGCTCCAAGTTATATTTCCATTCTTCATTTTTTCTCTTGCTCTTGTTTTTAGCGTTGAAGCTTATATTTTGCGTCTCTATTGTAAACTGCTTTAAATCCTTTGTGGAACAAAGCAAAAGACAAATAAAATAAAGGAGATATCAGATACATTCTTTCCATGTAATAGCATCAGGTTGAAGTGTGGGTGTATATTTGTTACCTTTCCTTTGTAGGAAAGGAATGTTACAGTTCTCTGCCAGACTGCCTGACTGGTGATATTTTCCAATAACTTTCTACTTCCCATCAGTCTTAATTTGCTTAAGTGTGACTTGGACACCTCCAAGTTGTGTCTTCTAAACTTTTCTCTTTTGTATGCAGTACACAAGCTTATTTTTCTGATTTTAAGTATATTCTAACATCTCTGATGCCTGAAGCGACAGATTTGCTTTTTTAAAATTTACATTGATTTACAAATTTAAACTTTTTTTTACTCTCAGAAGACCCAAGTACTGCAAACCAGCAATATCATTTCACCAGTCTGGCCAATCCCTTTAAATGTATTAAAAAACAAAGGGAAAGTCACAAAAACTCAGATATTCACAAAGCAATATACGTTTTTGCTGCTGTTGCTATTACAAGGATCAATAGCCTTTTTGAAGGCCTCATTTCCTGAATCTCAAAGGTTTGACCCCAAACTGGACACAGTAGGTGCTCAACATGATTTGTTCAATGAATGAATGAGTCAACGCAATGCAACCAAGATGCTGGGGCAGAATGGATGAATGCCCCAGGTTGGGCCTGGGTAGTTCCATCACCGGGTCTTCGAATGGGGTTGACTGACTTTCAATGATGCAGGTGTTTGCTGAACTGATGTTACTGTGGTTTTCTCCAGGAGGAAGGGACTGAGCCAAAAAGGGCTGGTGTCTGGAAAGGGCATCTCTGAAGGAGAAAGGCTTGGGAAATGCCTGGAATGTCCTTTTTTTTTTTTTTTTTTTTTTAATAAAATGAACGCTTTCTCTTCTCTCTTCCACCACCTCCCCTCCCTCAACTATTAGCAACTTGCCCTGTGAATGCCCTAAGTGAAACCCCATGGTCCTGATCCACAACCCCTTCTTCCCCGCACTTCCTTCTGAATGTTTGTCCCGAGAGACTTTTTATTCTTTCTTTTACTTTTACTTTTATTTTTTTTTCTAAGAGGTTCTCATTTCTGAAGCTGTTAGGTCATTGGCCAGGCCTAAAAGTTTAAAGAGAACAGAGAGGGTAATTAGTCTGTGGGTTTGGGCTGGGGCAACAACTGATTTCTCTAATTAGGGTCTAAAAAGTGGACTTAGCTGAGGAGACGCATTTTCACCGGAAAAAAATTCATTTCTGTTAGAAAATTTCACCAATTGGCATTTTTTTCAGCTTCGCAGATGCATCTCATTCTCTCTGGCTCCTTCTTCTCTTGATTTTTCTTCGACTCCTTTTTTTGGGGGGACTTTGAAACATAGAGTGTTGTGGGGCCAGGCTTTACAAGAAGCAGACAGTGTTTGTTTGGTGAGGGACCTCTCAGCAAGCTGGAAACATTTGCTTTCCTAACCAGCTTCCCTCACTGTGAAGGACTCCACCAGCCTGGGGAAACGCTTTCCCTACTATGTTTACAAAGCACTAAATTCTCGATGTCATTAATTCCCTTCATAAAGAAAGGGGCCTAATAGAGTTTTCTGTTAGTCATTGAGATAGTGGTTATAACCCTGAAAGACCCAGAAAACAATAGAGCCTAAATTGAAGTGGGTGTGAGGTGGGGGTTGGGGGTGTGTGTGGAACAGCAAAATCAGTTCTCTTTTTTTGCCATCTGATTTCTCCCGCTGTAAAGGGAAATATTTTGAATATCTTAATCGTTACCTCACACATTTGTTTATTTTGTTTTCCTTTTCAGAACATCGCGAAGTGCTGTGTAGACACAGACCTCTTCCCCCTCCCTGCATGTGTTTCTCAAAGGAAGCCTCTTTGTCCTGAGGGTTCTGGCTAACTGTGTCCAGAGTAGAGCACCCAGTATGGGGGAAGGGAGGAGGGGGAGGCCCAGGGTCTCAGCCCCCAGGGACATCAGAGGTGCTGGCTGGTGTGCCCAAAAGGCCGGGCAGAAAGGCCCAATGCTCAAATTTCTCCTTGGAATCCAGGCTTCCGGGGAGATTGTTAATCCTGCAGGGTTACCCTTCCTGCTCTGAGCCCCTGCTTGTCCACCTCTGGGCAAGCCCAGGCCACCCACTCTGGGCTTTGGACAAAGGAAAGAGGACACTATTCTCGGTCAAGACACTGTTCCCTGCACAGCCCAGCTCCTGGGGCCTTAATGGGGGCATCCATAATTCCACAGTGATGAGTCCCCGGAAGAATGCTACGGATTTCAGCATAGATTCGTGTCTCGAGAATGTCCTGAGGCTCCAAATGGCTGAGAAGTGTCAAGTGTCACTGTGGCACCAATGGAAGCTGTGTCGGCTGGGAAAGCACAGGTTCTCAAAACATGGCCCACAGACCTCCTACATCAAAATCGCTGGCAAAGCTCGTTCCACAAGACAGACGCCCCCCACCACTTCTACCAGCAGCACTCCCCCAGACAAACTCTGAATTTCCCATGAGGTCAGGGGAGTGGTGGGACAGGCCAGGAATGGTTCCCACACCTGCCTCTGACCCCAGACGCATGCAAGCCTCCCGGCCCCCTGGGATGGTCCAGGACGCTTTCTCTCCAGGCGTAGAAATACTGGGCTCCCACAGGAGGGGGCACTCGTGGAGGCTACAGGGGACCCCAAGCTATGCTTTTTCCACGGAGCAATCAGCCAGAGGTGTGGCCAGCCTTCTGGACTCCGAATCTTCTCGTGTGCCCTGGTGTTTTCACCTCAATATTCCTGGGTAGAATCCAAGAGAGAATTAGAGTCACTCTGTAAAGTGCTCAAGAGCATGGATTTAAGTTAACACAGAGATGGCCTTTGTACCCCAGACTGCCTGTTTGACATGTGGGCCTGGCCTGATCCTATTCACATTCCTAGAGAGACACTGCATGAGCCATATTTGGCAGAAGAAATGTACAGACAGGCACGAGCATCAGGGCCACCTTTAGCAAAAAGAATTCCCAACCTCTGGCTATCAGATGAAGCCCGGGCATGTGGGCCACTGCAGCACCCATGTGGGACCCACCTCCTTGGGAGGCTTTCAGAGATGCTGGGATATTCTCCTTGTGTTAGTCTTTCCTCTGTGCCAAGCCTTTAGAGGCAATTATAGATATGCGACCTTGGGTAAATTACTCTCCTCCGAGCCACAGATGGCCTTACCTGTAAAACAGAAAAAATAATAGTCATGTTATTGCAGCATCCGTGGAGCTGGTGCCTCAGCCTGTCTGCTCCTCCTTTGCCTGCCTGTAGCATCTTGCTAGGGGTCCACACCAGGGACTTGGGCATGTATCTGGACACTCAGAGAAATGGGGTGGGGGACCATGATAACTGCCTAAGTTTGACAAGTGATCATGCCTGATATTTGTTCCTGATCTTGAGTGGAGATCATTGTTGCTCGTTTTTCAATTCAACAAGTCACCCAGTCTGTTGATGGGGCCTCCCATCAGGATGGATGCTCGACCAAGCTAGGGCTTGGATGACGCCAGAGCTGTCTTGCTTCTCAGAGTTGCTTCGAGCCCTGCCATGCTGGGGTGGCTCTGAGCGTGGTGAGCTATTTAAGGACATATCTTGTATAACTGTCATAGATCTGGGTGCACAAGGAGCCACCAAGCCACATGCTGGCACCTGCCTAAATGTACCACCTTTGAGAGACAGTGTTGGTGTAAGATGGGGAGTCTGTTGGCTACCAGTGGCTGGTAGGTAGCAGAATTCTGTGGTCCATTCATTGTCTTGGAAACGAATTCTTGCATTGAGAGAAAGAGAAAGCAATTGTAATTAAAGCTTTCCTTGCGCAGAGTTTCCCAGTGAAGGGAACTGGCACATTTCTTGTGTGCCCATTCGGCTCCAGGCACTAGGCTAGGACCTTCACATACATTGAATGTTTTAATCCTTACAACAGCCAGAGAAGGGACTATGGTTGTCACCCAGAAACAGAGGCTCAGAGAGGGTAACGAATCCCTTCAGAGTCTTACAGCTACTCAGTGTCAGAACCAGGGGACGAAGCCAGAGTTGGGAACTGTGACAATGGAGAAAGGGAACCAATGTTGCTCTTTTTAAACCTGAAGCTTTTCCAGGAACATGATCTCAGAGACTGGCCATCCCTGAGACCAGGGAGAAGGCTCTTCTCTACAGGAAATGCTTCCAAGCTTCCCTACGAGATTGAGGCTAAACCCCTTCCTGATGTCTCATGGATGTCCACTGGGAAAATATGTTCTGTCCTATCTCACAGTATAGATGAAGACTCCAGGGAATGGAAAGACATCACAGACAAAAGAAAATAGATGCAGGGTCGAGGTGCTGTGCCACCTGCAGTGAACAAATGCTAGGAAACCACATAATGATAGAGAGGGAGTCCACTCCACCTTCATCTTCAAGCCCCACCTGTTTGCAGGCATTCTCCCTCTGTTCCTCACACAGACCTCTGGATCCACCAGCCACAACAGGCCCTTCTACCCTCTGTTCCTTGGATCGCTGGCAGCCACATTTATGTCCAGAAGTTCCTTCTTACATGGGTCGGCGCCTCGGCTCTTTAGACGCGACCAGACTTGTGCAGCCTGCTTCTTCTCACTCAGTCCTACTCTTTCTGGGTGGCATCATATTTGTACATGTAAACACTTATCCCTTCTGTGAATGGTGAGCTCCTCTGAATCTCCTATGCCCATCAGCGGTCCCTCAGAACACTGTCCTAGGTTTGCACAGAGAAGATACGCTACAAATGCTAAATGGCAGGTGGAATGAATGGCCAGTGGCCTGGGAATAGAGACTTTGTGTCTCTAATCCATATTCCCAGGCAGGAGCACCTGTCCAGTCACTCTTTTCACTGCAGCTTGAATGCAATACTTTCTCATTCAGAGATGGTCAGGAAGACCTTGCTCCCTCAGAGGGTAAACAAGGTTACACTGCCTCATGGTGAGCTCCAAGGAAATAACCAGTAACTAAACAGTGGTCGAATGTTCACAAGATCATTGAAGATGAGAGGAAGAGGGCTTCGAGGATTCAAAGAGAATAAACAATGCTGGAAAACTTTTTTTTAAATTTCCGAGCAAGTGTTTCATTAGATACTGGGACAATTCATTTCACTTTTTAAGAGTCACTTCAGTAACTCAAAAGCATTCACTGAGCACCTCCCAAGTGCTTGATGCTACGGGGGAAATTAAGATCTTCTGCATAGAAAGTGCTTTATGGCCCTCAGCACATGTCACAGAATGCTTCTGTGTTTCCCGTCGGCTTTACTAGGTGGGCAGAATGGTGGCTTTGGAAGATGCCCTGATCCAACGCCTGCAGGGAGTGTGTGACCTCACATGGTAAAAGGGACCTTGCAGATGTGATTCATTGAATCGTCCTGGGAATGGGAGACCATCTTGGCTTATCTGGGTGGATTCAGTGTCATCGCCAGGGTCCTTACAAGGGGGGGTCAGCATCAGTCGTAGGGGATGAGACAAGGGAAGCTGACCATCGGGTAGCTGGAGCAATGTGGCCAGGAACTGAGGAGTTCAGACAGCCTCTCCAGAAACTGAGAGAGGCAAAGAAGGGATTCTTTCCCAGAACATCCAGAAGGAACGTAGCCTTGTGGACATGTCCATTTTGCCCTGTTAGGTTTGTGGTCATTTATTACACAAATCTTTGCAACGGAGATAAGGATAATCCTTATCTCATAGGCTCTGCCAGTAGATGATATGTGGCAAAGGTCTAGAACAGAGCCAGGCACCTGGCCATTTGGTCAGTTGTCATCATCACAGCATTGTTATTTTATTATTATTTATTTGGGAGATCTTACCCTGTGGGGTAGGCAGGTCCACTTCATATTCATAAAATGAACCTGTATGAAGTCCTTGCCAATAACCCTAGGGACCCGAGAAGAATTTAATGGGGCTCCTGGCAGGCAGGGAAGGCAGACATCTTAACAAGGAAGGCCAGCATGGAGTGACGAGACTCAGTTAGGGGTATGCCCAGGACTGGGAGTCCAGAGGGCGGGTCTCTGGTGGGAAGTGGGGATGACTGGGGTGGTCCCTCTAACGAAGAAAGCCCTGAGCAAAGAACTGCAGATAGCAGAGGCCGGCAGGCAGCGAGAGGAGGTGCAGAAGGAGCAGAGGGGGCTGTGCACGGAGGCAGCCTTCTAGAGAAGAGGGGTTGGACAGATGCCCAAGATCCCACAACCAAGACTCCAACCCAGATCTTCTGCCCAAGGCCTGTCTGCTGCCCTGGGGATTCTCTGTATGCATGTGACATAGCTACTGGCAGGTCTCAAGGATGACATGGTTTGCCCAGAGACTCCTGAATATAGAATAAAGACACCATTTAAAAACAACCATTTTAGAGAATGCTTAAAAATAAATAGTGGTGAAATTCCACCAGGAAGGTGTAAAAGAACCAGATTTGGGAAGATTTAAAGAGATAAGAACATGAGTTGGACCCTACAGGTAAGTAGGATGTGGATACTTGGGGGTGGGGGTGACAGGAGAAGCTTCTCAGCATCCTGGAGGCCAGCCAGCCCCGGGAACCCAGAAGGTAAGGGTGCCAGGCTAGCTATAGAAAGCCATGTGGGGGCCTTGAGAGCTAGTCCCAGTTAACACTTTACTTGGAGCATATTTGGGGAGTCTGCTGCAGGATCCTTGAGCAATAGGACGAAATCCGCATATTAGATGTACTAATGGGTCTGTACGTAAGATGGGAACTTACCTTTCTGTCTCCAGCATGGTGCATGCTCCACTGTTATTTGTTGTTCTGAACTGAGATTTGCTAAGTCCCCAGTAGCTCGCCATGATCGTATAGTGGTTAGTACTCTGCATTGTGAACTGAGATTTGTAGGATGGATTGGAAAGCATGGGGGACGCCTGGTCTCTGATCTAAATCCTACTGGCTTGCACCTCATTAGGGTGGAAGCTAATGGTTGTCAAACCCCACCAAGATCACAGTCCCTGATATTCACAAAAGGTTACAAAGTCATCCCAGATTTAAGTTTCCTCATTGCCTTTAACCTTTACTGGTAAGCACTAAATGTTTCACCGAGTGCAGATTGAAATAACACTTTTTAGCTCCTATTTGATATCCAAGTATTGACTATTTATAACTGACTATTGACATATAGAATTGACTATATTCTGACTATAAAACAGAAACTGAAAGTGTGATTTCAGTGCCAGATTCTGAGGTAAGACGCAAAGCCTTCTCGGTCTTCCAAGCCTTAGCATGGTGTGATTCCTGCCCACACCAATCCCGTAGATGGGGGATTGCTGAACGAAACAGGTCCTTGGCTGCCAAAATGTGCCCAAAAATTGTGCACCAGAAATAATAGTAACAATATGACATGTAGAATGCTAAGAAACTGCTGGCAAGTATAATAGCATAGAACGCAATTTGAACTTGGGTGAAACGAGGTGCGCTTAGATCCCTATAATGGCAAGGCACTCTAACCTCGGGAACTGCTTGCTGAAGCAGGGACTCTGATTCAGACAGAACCTTCCAGTCCCTTTTGCCACTTGCTTCTCCCTTACCAAATGTTAGCTTCATTCTTACCAAAAGGTAGTGGATCTTTTCCTCCAGGACGTGGGGGACACAACCACCAGCAGCTTCCAGGTTCTTTTCTCCCTCCCAGTAGGAACCCCTCTCCTCTACCAGCTACAGTGCCAATAAGTCTCAGGGAGGGACCATCTCCAATATCCTCCCCTCAAGGGGACTGAGGCCAGGGAGGCAGAGTCACAGAAAGGGATGATAGCCCTGATTTGGTCCACGTGGCTGGAGTCAGGGGACAAAACCAGCAGTTTCATCAAAGAAGGGCTTGGGTAGCAAGAACACTAAGGAATTGCTCCGGGCCAGCAAACAAACTTCAGGATTCCCACAATGGCTTATGGCAAAGCCAGGCCTGGGAGGTTTCTGTTCTCTTCTGGGAGTCTCAGCCTGTGTTCTCACGTCATCCCGTCTGGCCTCTGATTATGTGCCTCTGAGTCCTGGCAAAGCCAGGAGACCTTCCTCCACCTGGAGTCAGTCTGGGCTCTCTCCCCACCTTCCCCCTGCATGGGGTCTTCTGAAGTTCTCAGTGCCTGCAGTTAAAAGTTCAACTTTGAGGGCACCTGGGTGGCTCAGTCGGTTAAGTGTCGGACTTTGGTTCAGGTCATGATCTCAGAGCTCAGATTCTGTCTCCATATTTCTCTGCCCCTTCCCCACTCACACTCTGTCTCTCTCTGTCTCTCAAAAATAAATAAATGTTAAAAAAAATTCAGCGGGAGTTTCTGACTTTGGCTCAGGTAATGATCTCACGGTTTGTGGATTTGAGACCCACATCGGGCTCTGTGCTGACGACTAGCTCAGAGCCTGGAGCCTGTTTTGGATGCTGTGTCTCCCTCCCTCTCTGACCCTCCCCTGTTCATGCTGTCTCTCTCTCTCTCAGAAAAAAAAGAAATCAGGGGGCACCTGGGTGGCTCCGTTCTTTAAACATCTGACTTCAGCTCAGGTCATGATCTCACGGTTTGTGGGTTCAAGTCCCGCGTCAAGCTCTGCGCTGACAGCTCAGAGGCTGGATGGAGCCTGGTTCAGATTCTGTGTCTCCATCTCTGTCTCTGCCCCCTCCCCAACTTTTGTGCATGTGCTCTCTCTCTCTCTCTCTCTCTCTCTCAAAAATAAACAAATAAACATTTAAAAAAATCCAACTTTGCCATCAAGTTAACATTGCATCAGGCAGGCACAGTGAGAGAGACATATCCAGGCCTGACATTCTTGTCAAAGCTTCACAAGAACCTACAGCTAAAAATGGAAGATGTGGGTGAAATCAGATTGGGTTGGACTCAATTGTTCATCAGAAGTTGGCAGACACCTCCCCTAACAACTACGAATTTTACATCCATGGCAAAAGGTGACCAATCAGGTCATAGGTCATTGTACTGACAGGTGGCTAAACACTAGCCATGGGTGCTCTCACTTGATGAGTAAAAGGCTTTGCTGCAAGGAAAATGTTGACTTAATTCAGGGATGGCATAATTGTATCTGCACATACTTTGTTCCATTGTTGATACACCAGAGGCTGCCCTGCTGGTTACAATTGTTTCAAATCCTCTGGCACCACTGATCCCAAGTTGACCCCAGATTCCTGAGCATCAGGAGCTAGCCACGACTTGTTTGTCACTGGCCCCCATGGCCCTTGCTGGGTTTACTGCGCATGCGTCATCTGCTGGGATGCACTGGGCTCAGCCTCGAAGGCCACCCTCTAACTGTGGGTCAGCCAAGCCCATAGCCATCAGGCCAGCCTCCTTGGGGGTCAGCAATGACAGAACCTGCCTGTAGCTAAAGTATGGCTTTTTTTTTTTTTCTTAAGTAAGACTCTTTAAAACAGAAGCTTTAATTTTCTGGTTATCTGGCCAATAGAAATTCCATCCATCCTTGATTGTCAGAGAGCTGACTGAGAGTGCCTGGGCGAGTTATAACTTAAAGAAATGGTGAAGGTGGGTTCATTGCACTCAGAGGCAAAATCTGTTCCTTGGATCCTGGAGTACACCCTGGGCCTCATCCAGCTGGTTTGGAAAGTCTCCGATAGGTGAATGGGTGCCCGGCTGAGCAGAGCACAACCACTTCCCCTGTTCCCACAAGTCATCCTGATGTGCAGAGGAGAGTGAGTCAATGCACTGTGAACTCCCCCTGCATGTAAGAGCAACCCAGTCGGCTCTGTCGGATCAGGCTGGGGGTTCAGGAAGCCACATTCCGTGTGGGGCTTTGAGCAGCAATCTGGCCGAAGGTACCTGGGCGGCCTGAAGGAGATTGCATTTAAGCCCTGCACTAAAACAGCAGAGCCTTGAGGCCGGTGGTTTATTGGGTGTTTCCTGTTAGGATGCAGAGCCCCAAGCCTCCCCGCTGAATTCCTGGCACAGTAACACAGCACACATTTATCTGGCCACATTTACACTTGGGAATATCCAGAAAAGGGGCCTGTATGCCTTTCCCAGCATCATGCCCACCTGCCTCAGAAATCAGAGCTGTATGGTTGGAGTCAGATAAGAGACACAGCAGTGCTGAGCCTGGAGCAGCTTATTAAAGGCTCAGAACGGAATGGGTCCTCAGCTGCAGACAAAAGTGTGCTTTTTCTTAAACCACGAACCTGGAATATGCCCTCTGATGATGATTACAAGCCAAATCAATGCTCAAGTGATGGAAACCAGGCCCATGCTCTGGTCATGGTGTCCAGGCAGGGACAGCTGTGGCCTAATGGGATCAAGAAGTCCTACCCCACTCGCTGGCAGGTCCTCAGGGGAGGGGGCACCCAGGCGCTGTTCTGAGGGCCCCTTGCCCGGCGCAGGGGCTCAGCAGGTGTGCAGCAGAGTCAGCCCCATCCCACACATGGCCTCCTTGCTCGGGTGACAGGAAGGGGCTACGGTACTGGGGTCAGCTCATCAGGACAGACCTCCTCTGCAGCTCAAACCGAGGCCTCTCTGCCTGCAAATCTCTCATCACCACACGAACTACACCTGGAAGTACAGGTAAAGTTTGCTCTCTTTGCACTTAGTGGAAATGATGTTTCTATTTGATACACAATGAAGCCCCATGATAACGCACTCACAATAATATAAGATCTGATGAATAGACAGAGAAGGTGATCGCTTCCTGCTCTCCATGCCGACCTCCCCTGGCCATTCCACCTAACTCATTATAACTCAAGCACACATTTTATGGGACTAAGTTCCAGGGGCCCTACTTAGGAATTGATTTTGTAATCCAAATCATGCATAGAAAAATGCCAAGCATAGGGAAGACCTCCATCTGCTGCCAGGGCCACTTTGGTGAGATAAAGCAGATGAGCAGACAAAGCAGTGAGAGATCTCACTCTGGTGAGATGCTGCTGTCAAGGACATTTATACCTTGAAGAGCTTACATTTTAAATGCCCATGGGTCACTGTCACCTATTAACGGTCCCCTAGATAAAGGCTCAACCGTTAAAGATGTGCATGTGGTCCTGGTGATGATGTTTAGTCCCTCACAGAGCTGAAGGGTAGAAAGATGATTTAACAGAGAAGTCAGGGCAGAACATTTGTTCAAGTACACACAGGACAGCAGACCCAGACTTGCCCTTGTTTTATAAGCTGCCTCCTCACACAGCTCTGGAGAGGGATGTTTAATTATCCACCATTTTGGATGGCATCTGAGGCAAAGGCACCAGGTCCAGCTGTTCCTTCCAAAGCCATCTTCCCCATCACCATTACTGGCACCATTGGTCCTGAGAGATGAAGCATTCTTGAGAGGTTGGAGACCTGTTTGTCACTAATCTTGCTACGTGTCATTGTCAGTGACATTCTCAGATGTCAAGGGGCTACAACTTCTTTTTTTTTATTAAAAAAATTTTTTTTAATGTTTTATTTATTTCTAGGAGAGAGAGAGACAGCGTGAGCAGGGGAGGGTCAGAGAGAGAGGGAGTCACAGACTGAAACAGGCTCCAGGCTCTGAGCTGGCAGTCAGCACAGAGCCCGACGCGGGGCTCGAACCCACGAACCGCAAGATCATGACCCAAGCGAAAGTCTGACGCTTAACCGACTAAGCCACCCAGGCGCCCCATTTTTTTAATGTTTAATTTGAGACAGAAAGAGAGAAAGAGAGAGAGCACAAGCAGGGGAGAGACAGAGAGAGAGGGAGGCACAGAATTCGNTTTATTTATTTCTAGGAGAGAGAGAGACAGCGTGAGCAGGGGAGGGTCAGAGAGAGAGGGAGTCACAGACTGAAACAGGCTCCAGGCTCTGAGCTGGCAGTCAGCACAGAGCCGGACGTGGGGCCCGAACCCACGAACTGCGAGATCATGACCTAAGCGAAAGTCGGACGCTCAACCGACTAAGCCACCCAGGCGCCCCAAGGGGCTACAACTTCTGAACAAGAAAGAATAGTACCTTCTCAACAGCTTCAGCACAAAAGATGACCTTGAAGAGATGTCCAAGTATGGAGGGGAGAGGAGGAAGGTACCAATTTTCCACATTTAATATTACTTGGGCTTTCTGGGAAAGAAACTGGGGTAGAGTTTAGACCTGGCTACACTCTTAGAGGAAGTTTACATCATTATCTAGAGTCTGGGTCTCTTTAAAGGGGCAGAACTCCTCAGATGTGACTACAAGCCTGCTGTGGTCCTCCTTGGGTCACCCCACAAGCAGACAAGTCAACAAACCCACTCCTCACAAACACAGTTGTGTGAACTTCTCCCTGCCCTCTGGTTTCACCCACAGGAAGTGCATTCCAGAATATACTAGAATATTCCAGAACTTCCAGAGAATTCTGAAATACCTGTGCTCTCTCACCAGGCCTAGCCAGTTCTCTGCTCCAAAGCACTTGCTTTGGAGTCTAAAACGACTCTTCCACTGACAGGTTCATCTCTGACATGAACTGAACTGGAGTTCAGAGACTGCTTATACTTGGTGTCTGCTAGCTCACTACTCAAATTTGTTTGCTACTCAGTATGCTCTCACTATATTGCATTTCCTTTTTCTCTAATTTTTAATCACAGTCCACAGGGGATGTGTGAGAGCCATACCCTGGAGTTTTGTCAGCAATTGGTAGCAACTGAAGGACTTCCCTGAACCCCAGAAGCAGTTATATGCCCCTCAACCTTCATTATAAAGCTTAATACATTTGTTCACATTATACGGTGACTGTTGATATGCCTTCTCCTAGAAAATAACACCATTTACTGAGCACTTCCTAGGTGATAGTGTTTAACGTACATTATTTCCATTCTCTTAAGATAAGTATTCTTTTTTCCACTATAACAGGTGAGAAACTAGTGTTCAGAAAGGTGAACTAACTTCAACATCACACAGAAAAATATCGAGCAGAGAAATCAAACTTCTGTTGGGCAGGCCTGGCTTCAAAGCCACTTTTCTGTAGCTTCACTTGCCAGTCAACGTCCTATAAGCCAGAGGTCTGGGCTCAAACTTTCCTCTGTCCTGAAGGTTACCGCTGGGACTGAGAAGTTTTGTGAAATGTGGTACTTTTTAAAAGTACTAAAACCAGGATTGTTGGTCATCCAGGGGGTGTGGACACCTGGACCTTAAGGTGGGCCTTGCCTGGAGTGCAGATGAGGCAGGAGGTGAGGTGGGGCGGCTCAGAACCAAGGGAAAGAATGCCCACTGTGTACAAAGACGCCCCCTGGAGGACAGACTCTGCAATGACAATTCTTCCAGCTTTTTCAGAGGGTTATAGCTTTGGTCTCCAGGCCAGAACCCCAATCATGGTCATTTGGATAGTGCAGATGGGTTTTGTCAGTGGGAAAGATTTACCAAACATCAGAGAAACATCCCCAAGTTTTTCCTCACTTTATATGAATTCAAAGAATCTAAAACTAGATACAATTTTTGAAAATATTCATGGATCCATTGGACTCACCCATCTCGAATGCTCATCTCTGAGAAAGCGTCTAAGCCCATATCAGCCAAAGTTCTTAGGGTGCTCCAGATCCTATGGGATCTGCCAACAGCTCCCATGCCATTCCTCCCTGCACACACACACACACACACACTCCCCCTGCACATGACCTCATAGAAGCATCTTTGCAGCTGCACTTCACACTTCTGCACATGCCATGGCCATGGCTTAGACCAAAGCTCTCTACCCAGAGTCTTCCAGACTACCTCTCCCCTGCCTGGGTCACACAGTACTGTCCTTCTCTGCCGTAGATGTGTGTTTACCTCACCCCTTGAGGCTGGCATGCGAGGGCCAGTGACTATGTCTTATTCCTGGGTTCTCAGCATCCACGACAGTGTTTGGCAAGCAGATAATCAATAAGTGTTTGTTGGCATGTTGCTCCAGGTTGCAACCCCAGGCAATTCCAGGCTTACAAGCCCTAAGCTTGTAACCGGGCTTACTGTCAGCTTCTAACCAAGGGTACTCAGTTCCCAGCAGCTGTGGAGGCCACCCCATGGTTGCCATGGGAACCAGCCATTCACAAAGCCTCTGGGGCCCAGAACTCCACCAGTTTCCTGCTGCAGAACCTTCTCAGATGCTACCATGGGAACTGCTCAGGTGCCAGGGGCTCTCTCAAGCCCACCTCTTAGAGTTGCCTTGGGCCAGAAGATGGAGGCTGGACCTTGGCTGTGATCCCCATACCATCTGCTTTTATGGAGAAATGTACTCAAAGTTGCAAAGTGCCAGTAAGTGAACTACTCAAACATAACCTACAAGATAAAGTGGCTTTGCTCCAGGCAGCTGGTCTGAGAAGGGTGAGAATCAAGAAGCAGGCAGTTGGGAAAATGCAAAAGGGATCAGATCTCCTTTATCCCCAGAATGGGGGTGGGAAGTCTGTTGCTGGCAAAGTGGGGGGTGGGGGGGTTGCTGGGGAATGCTGTCAGACCTGCCAGTGGTGGGTCCCAGCAGACATTTTACCAACTGGCAATCAGTAGAGTATTTTGTAAATGAGGGAACTGAGGCTCAGAGAAGTTAACTGAATCTGTGTTTGTTTCTTCTTTCTGGGGACACTTTGCCTGCCCTCCCTTGCAACTAGGAGAGGCTATGTGGCTGTCCAAGGGACCTGAGAGGAAACAATGTGGGCCACTTATAAGCTTGGTCAAATCTCCCATGCGTGCCTCCATGCCCTGGTCCTCTTATAGCCGGCTGGACTGATGATGACCCCTGGGCAACCTTGGAAAAGACCAGTGGCCTGGTGAAGACCACAGAGCCTCTGCCAGTTCAAACCCACAAATGACTGTGCCGAGTGGGTTGCCCCACAAACCTCTACATCTCCCCAGAAGTATTACTTGAGCAAAAAATAAACTTCTAGTGTGATGACACATGTTGAAGTCTGTTTGTTACAACAAGTAGCCTTCCTTAACTGATAGGACAGGACAGTCCTGTCTGGCTCTCAGCTTCCCTGTACCACATATCACAGGTCAGGACTCATTCCAGGGCAACTGGCAGCATCCGAGATATCTCTATATCTCTGGCTCAGTTGGACGAGTCCAGAGGTGCTGGGATCAGAGCTGTTTTGTTCATTGCAACAGCTGCTTCCTGTGTTCTGGAGGACTTCCAAGAAGCTGGCTCTAAGACAGAGCAGAAATTGTCCACATGACATGTTCCCAGGGAGATTATGGATTTGCCGCGTGGTGTCTGATACTTAAAAGGTGTTCCATAAATACTTGTTGGATGGATGGATGGAAGGATGGATGGATAGATAGAAAATAGCTTCTACTATAGGAAAGAAGGAAATAATGCCCTAAATATAGTGCTGGGAGTTTAACTGAGACACAGGAAAGTAGGTGAAGAGAGTTGCTCACTCCCGTGACAATACCCATTTACAATCCAGCTGGGTTGAGGGAAGTGGGTGACCAGAGATGGACAGGCCCAAAGAGGCAGCCAGTGTGTGGCATTAAGTAACCTCTACTGCTGGAAATGCTTCACACCCATCCCCACCGAGGGCTGGGCTTGCCATGTCAGCAAATAAAAGCACAGATGTCCAGTTAAGTTTGAATTTCAAATAAACAAATACTATCTGTCCCTATAAAACTTGGGACATACTGATGCTAAAAAGAAATTCTTCATAATTTAAAATCTTATATTAAAATTTAACTGGATGTCCTGGACTTTCATCTGGCAACCCTAAAGCAGGCCTCCCCGTAAGTGATCTAGTATGGACCATTGGAGGAGGGAGCTGACGTGGGCTGATCAAAGATTGTTGCTTCAAGGACTTGGCTTCACTCAGGGTGGTTTGCCTTGTGTGAATAACCAGGAAGCAGAAGACCTGTAGCAACTTCATTTGGCCTCTTTCCTGCATTCTGAAAAGCATGCTAACTATGGAAAATGGTAGGTCTATAAATAGTGATATAAATTAGAACAGGAAAAAAAAAACTTTGGGCTTCAGTCCATTAGATCCAGAAAAGAAATCCTTCCAAGCTAGTGACTGTTTATTAAATGTGAAACATACAACCTCATTCATAACAGAGTTTATGGAATGGGAGTACAAGGGCCCTTTCTATTTTTAACCTTTAGAAGACGTCTCTGTGTTTTTTTTTTCAATATTCCTAAAAACAAATATCATTCACATATAGTTACTGTCATTGTCCAAAAGCTGATATTTAATAAATAGTCCACTGTCGGCACATAATTCTTGGCTGGTCTTTATTTAGACACTGTTGTTCTCTCCCTTTAGATTCAACACCAGTTTAGCTTCTCTTAAGATTCCTAGGAGTCAGAGAAGAATGTTCTAGAAGCAAAAGGAATCTAGCCTCATTCCCTTTCCCCCACACTGATCACATTACAAGTTTACAGCAAAATCTCAGAGGAAAAAAGGCAAGAGAGCTGAAGGGGTAAGGCAATCACCATCGGGGCCAGGAGGTTTGGTCTGAAACAGCCACATGCTGTCATGAGGCCTCACATTAGTAATGAGATTCCGAGCTACATCTAAGCATCACATTGTGACAGAACCTCCATCATCATCACCCTCATTGGCCACATGTTTTACTTGTCATTGTCCCCCACTGCTGTCCCTATTTTAAGGCTTGCCTAATGGCAGGCCTTTCTCAACCCAGCAGCAACCAGAGGGATCGTTTGTAAAATGTCATTCTCTCATTTTAAGCCTTCCCATGATTCCCAGCCCTCTAAAAAATTCTCAGTGTGGTCTACAGTGCTCATGACTCAACCCCTCTGACTTACTTTCTTCTTCTACTCTCCCCAATGGGATTCACCCCACTTGACCGACATGGCCTAACTTCTCCTCAAACACACCAAGCCTGATCCCTGGTGAAGGCTCTGCATGGACTGGTTACTGTGTTTGAAAAATTCTTGCCCTAGGTTTTGGCTGGCTGCTGCCTTTTGTCATTCAGGTAACAGTTTAAAATTGCCTCAGAGAGCAGCTTTTCGAGAGCATGAAACCTAAAGCAATTCCCTCCCCATCTCCTCACCCTGTTTTGTTTTTATCATTACACTTACCACTAGCTCATAATTTTTTGTTTATCTGCTCATTGTCTGCATCATCAAAACAAAACGTAAATTTCGAGAAGACAGATCCTATTTGTCCTATTCAACCCATATCTCCAGTGCCCAGAACAGCACGTAGCATTCAGTAGGCTGTCAATATATGTGTCTTGCAGAAACTTTCAAAGCTTTATCATGTCACCAGGTACCAGATCCTCATGAAGACAGCATATACACAGAGTAATAATACTAGCAAATATTTATCCACATGTCTAAGCACTTTACATGTATAATCAATTCCCTCTAATTCTCACATAGCTCTAGGAATTCTGTTATGCATTATCCCACTTTACAGACAAAGGCTTGGAGCACAGGTGGAAAAGTAACTTGCCCATGATCACACTGGGGCTGAGGAATTACTTGGATATACCCACGAAGTCCACCTCCAAACTGTGGGCACTGTTCGCTGAGTTGTGCTGCTAACCCCAAATAAAGCCCAAATCCAGGGACATAAATGAGACAGAGTCCAAGCTAGTTCTGAAAGATATTCCCTCTGAGGCTTTTTGTTGTCTCTATGGGTTTGTTTCATACCATTTGTAGAGTTCCAGTCATATGTTCAGTGTTAGGAAGAAAGAGAACTAATCGTGATTTGGCAAGAATTACGAGAGAGCCAAAGACAGAAGAGGATGAAGGCCATGAAGGCCTCAATAAAGCACTGTCTTCTGTGTCCACCCATCCGTCCGTTTGTCTCTCCCTCAACACACATGTTTTGAGCACCTAACCACTACCAGGCACTGTTCCAGGCACATTTGTCAAGAGGCAGTAAGGTCGAGGACTATGGACCACCAAGAATAGAACAATATGGCTTTATAGGCTCCATGAGGAGTCTGGAAGCAGGGTATTCCAGGTGGTGGGGACAGTGAGTGTAGAGGCCCTAAGGCAGGAATAGGCCTGGCATATCTGGAAGATCAGGAAGGAATGGGTATGAGATGGAGAGAGCAGTGGTGAGGGATGAGGTCAGAGGAAATGACAGAGGCCTCACAAGTGTAAGGTATTTGAAATTTACTCTGAGTGGATAGGAAGCAGAGATCTGACTTACCATGTTTAAAGAGTCTGGCTGCTCAGACACCATGGGTCACCAGGAAAAGCAGACCTGCTATGGTGGTGGTTCTGCCCCCTCGTGGGCACTTCACAAGGTCTGGAGATATTTTGATTGTCACAACTTATGGTGCAAGAGGCAGGTGCAACTGGAGTCAGGTTGGGTAGAGGCCAGGGGTGCGTGCTACTGACCTCTACAGCCCACACAAAGCCCCCACAACAGAGAATTACCCTGCCCAGAATGTCAGTAGTGCTGAGGCTGAGAAATCCAGAGATGGGGAATTAACTACAATAATCTAGGCAAGAACTAAGCACAGACAATGTGCCCGGTAACGTACCAGGAACCGAAGATACCACAAGGAACAAAACACAAGGTGTGCACCCTCACGGAGCTCACGTTGTGGTGATAGTGGAAGCTCAGAACAGAGTGGAGACTGGCAGGAGGGAAGGAGGGTCAGCTTTTTTTTTAATGTCTGTGGAAGGCAAAACTGACAGTTTGGTCAGAACTGGATGTGTCGAAAGCAGAGTCAGAGTGGACTCGAAGGCTTTGTCCTGAGCGATTAGTACAGTGCCGCCATGTGTTGAAATGAGGACCCCTAGAGGAGAAATTGATTTGGGGGCTGGAACTAGGGTGGTTCGGTTTCGGATATATTAAGTAGACATGTGGGCAACTGGATATTTTAGTTTGGAGGTTTGAAAAAAAAGACCTGAAGATGAAAAAAAAATAGAATCTTAGAAATTGATAAAGAATACTCAGGGATTCAGTTTATTTTATTTTATTTTTTTCAGGGATTCAGTTTAAATGCAAGAATGCATCTGAGAGATCCTCACCCCCAGCCCCACCTCTCCACCACTGGGGAGGTTGGGGAGGAGCCGGAAAAAGAGGATGAGTTAGGAAGATAGCAGACATGCAGTGTTGTGTTGGAAGACAAATGAGGAAATGATATCAGGAGAAGAGAGTGGCCAAACCATGCAAGGTAAGTGGTCCCATGCAAGGAAGAAAACCTAAATATCACCCATCGCTGTTTTCTAACACTATGAATTGTTCTGGTGAGGCCATCACAAACTTGGTCCATCCATCACTGCCTTTTCTGTTCAGTCTCTTCAAGGATAATTGTGGAGCATGTATCCTGACCAATAAATTAAACTTGATCTCACATAAGGTGCAAAAATGACTATTACATAGTTTCTGTCCTCATGAAGCTTTCTCCTAGAGAAAATACAACATCCCTGGAAGTTTCTGTCACATCAAAAGAAGGAATTAATCTACCGGTACTCATTGGGTATCTACTAAACTCATAGCACTCTCCTTGTGGCTAAAAATATACAAGAGAGGGGCACCTGGGTGGCTCAGTCAGTTAAGCATCCAACTCTTGATTTCAGCTCAGGTCATGATCTCGTATTTGATGGGTTCAAGCCCTGCATCAGGGATGGATTCTGTACTGACAGTGGGGAGCCTGCTTGGGATTCTCTCCCTCTCTCACAGCCCCTCCCCCACTTGCACATGCTCTCTCCCTCTCTCTCCAAATAAACTCTAAATGTGTGTGTGTGTATGAGAAATGTAAGACAAAGGCATTCGTCTCATGAAATTTACAATGTAGTGGAGAAAACTGGGACTAGGGTAAATACAAATGAAATATTTAGAGAAGAAATAAAGGCAAACCGTTATAGTGTAAAGTGGGAATGCCCCAGGTGTTTGAAGAAGGAGGAAACCATTCATATTAAAAGCCTCTCTCCCTGAACTCCAGCCTGAAATGCTTCCCCTTTGCTGTGGCTCACATAGGTGTGGGGGATCGGAGTTACACGGAAGTCGGGCATCAGTCAAGAGGATGTGAATGAATCAGCACCTGACCAAGACAGCCTCTGAGAAAATGGCTCCAAAACACACTGGCCACCCACTTCCAGTCAGAGGAGACTTGTTTTAAGTGCTCATGATTAAGCATCTACTGGGACTGACGGTAGAAGTGGAATTAGGACCCACCAACTTGGAGCTATCTTGGTGTCTCTTCCCATTCATTAGCTCCCAGCTGTTACTTCCCCAGAAGTAACCAGATAAAAGAGTTTTTGCATTTGAAATGTTGAGGCTTTGGAAAAATCAATTTCCACACCAATTTCTACCTCAGTCTGATAGAGTAACCCAAAATACTTCTCGATTTTGCATACCCAAACATTATAGTGGGAAGTTCATGAATTTCTGCATAATATAACCAAATCTTCATATTAGACTGAGCCAAGCTTCAGTGCTCATGGGAACTCTTTGTGTAAGGGGCAGATGAACCTCAAAGGAAAATCAAGCATTTACCTGTTTTTCCTCATCTCTGGAGTAAGGGATGGGCAGTAAGGTAGCAGATTACTGGGCCCGTGTAGGTAGAATACGCTTCAAGTTATTGTAAAAGATATGTGTTTTTTTTCTATATAAATTTTAAGCAATTTTTAAGATAAATATATATGACTTGAGTAGAGAAGGGATAAGAGAAACCATATAGTCTCTTTTTCTGCTAATTCCTGAAATACTATTTCATTACAACTCAAAAATAGCTCAGAAGGAAGATGGAAGGACAAATTGTTTCAAGAAAATATCTTGAAATATTTGAAAATATTCAAGTCAGTTTGCCTTAACAACAGTAAGATATTTCAGATATCTGTTCTGTTAACAGCCCACCAAAACCAAAGGAAACATGATCATTTTACTTTGGTCCAAATAAATACGGGAGTAGGTTATCTTTTCAAACAGTAAAAGACCATTACCTATAAAATCTGGAAAGCTGGTAAGGCCATTATCAGGAAAATGCCCTTAAGTCTCTTGTCTTTAACAGAGAAAAAATTTTTAAAAGGCCCATATTTTTATTTTTCACAGTGCAAAGCTACCTTGTCCTCTTTGAGCCCAATTCTAAACTGAAAACTCAATTGATTTCTTATGAATGTGATTTTTCTTACCTGATGTGTTTTCCATAAATTAGGATAATGTTGCTGTGTTTTTAGATGAAAAGGTCCACTTAAATATGTCTGTCCATGGAAGAGGAAAGGAAACATCTGCTTTGTGCTTCCATTAGGAAGATAACTTACAACAGGCAGTTGTCAGGCAAAGCATCTGGATTCTGATGGTGCTGGTTCAGATCATGGTGCTGAAAGTCTTCAAGAATCCAATGAAAGTCATAGAAACTTACCACAGCTCTTCCCACCCTGCATCCCCAGAAACATCATGAATGATATGGATGCTCACACATGCACAATCCTGATGATAATTTCAGGGTTTTTGAGCTTCCCCACGTCCAAGGTCCAGACCTGAATCCCATATCCATTAGCTTCAAGCTGTCTGATCTGGGTCAAATGACTTGTTCTCTTTAAGGTTCACTTTCACTTTCCCCCTTTGTTAAATGGGTGTGGAATAATGACACCTACCTCACTGGTTTGTTCTGAAGGTTAAATGATTAGATATATCTGAAGCCCTTGGCACAGTGCCTTGCCCATCATGAAAACTGGTATTTTCATGCCTGGGCCATGAGGTTAAGATTTCCTGGTCAAAAAGAACAATATAGGTACTTTATAGTTTATTGATAGGATTTTTAAAAAATCCATATCAAAGATATTATGGAATAACAGTTAAAAGTATTTGTTTACTTTAAAATGTTCATAATTTACTTTAAAATAGTTGGATATTGAGCATGAGAACATGAGTTTGTATTACTGGACGTCTCAACTCTACGGGCATTTAGTAGCCCTTGGAAATTCAGGGGCAAGAGAGAAATTCAGCCTCCAAGGGTGGTCAGCTAGTATTACATCAAAAAGATATCAGTTCTTCTGATCTCAATCACCACCTGAAGCTTTAAAAATTAAGATAGTGAGTATCAGAAGTGAGTTTCTTTAAATCCTTATTTTTGAGAGAGAGCACAAGAGAGAGAGGAGCAAAGAGGACACAAAGAGGGCTCTGTGATGAGAGCAGAGAGCCCAATGTGGGGCTCAAATTCATGAACCATGAGATCATGATCTAAGTCAAAAATAGATGCCCAACTGAGCTGCCCAGGCACCCCTATCAGAAGTAAGTTTCTATTGGTGAAATGAGAGGCTTGCTGGTCTAGGTGATGAATGTCAGAAATAGGTTCTCAATGTTAAAATTAAACGTAGTCAAATTTTGAGGACTGGGTCAATATTGGGCAGGTGCTCCCCAGCACATGTGTGAATGGGCTGTAGGAACCCAATGAGGCCTGAGGCCATGTCCCTAAGGGATGACACTGAATGTTGTTGCGTCTGACTCAAGGGAAGCTTTTAGACAAGAGGCAGAATCCCTAAGCTCACAGTTATATGAATAGTCCTGGGCCTGCTTTCTAAAGGAATGTTTGTTTAATAAAAGATCTATCTTTGTGGCCAAATTTGGTCTGAGAATTGCTTTCTTAATAACAAGACACAAGGTTAGGACAGAGCTAACTCTTACCCTCCTTAAATGTCCCAATGCCATTACATGCCCTCAAATTACCCACAAGTTTTGGTTGGACCTTTTGGATAAGGTAAGTTCACAATAACTTTAAAAAGAGATAGACTTGGAGCACCTGGATAGCTGTCAGTGAGTACCAGACTCACGATCCCAAGGTAGTGGGATTGAGACCCACATTGGGCTCTGTGTTGAATAAGGAACCTACTGAAGATTCTCTCTCTCTCAAATATAAATAATAAATAAATAAATAAATAAATAAATAAATAAATAAATAAAAGATAGATTTGAATTTGGATCCGGGATATGCTTCCTGGCAGCTCTTTGACCTTGGGCAAAGGTCCTCACCTGTGGGTTATTAAAGGATTGAATAAGAAAAGGCCTACAGAGCACATAGTACAGTACCTGACACACAATGAGAAAGTAATAAAAGCACTGCCATGGCTATTATTAAGTGTTTAGTGATTCTTTTAAAAAAAATTTTTTTTTATAGTTTATTTTTATTTTTGAGACAGAGAGACATACAGCATGAGTGGGGGAGGGGCAGAGAGAGAGGGAGACACAGAATCTGAAACAGGCTTCAGGCTCTGAGCTGTCAGCACAGAGCTCAACGCGGAGCTCGAACCCACAAACCGTGAGATCATGACCTGAGCTGAAGTCAGACGCTTAACCGACTGAGCTACCCAGGTGCCCCATAGTGACTCTTATTTCTCCTAATCATAAGTGGCTTTTCAGTGTCCTTTGAATCTCATTTTTCTGGGTGATTTACACAGAACTGTAAGTTGAAACTTCCCACTCTTATGCATTTATAACCTCTGTTGCTCTAGTGATTCTTGTACCTCTCTGACTGCTTACTGTCCCATTAGAATAAACGTTCCTCAAGGGCAATCTTGTCTCTCTTTGTCACTGCCAATGCCCAGCACTGAGCCCTAGGCCTGGGATATGGTAGGGGCACTCTAGGAATTTAATTGCATACTGATTCTCTTCTCACCCAGGCTCAACACCCAGGATTCTCTTTTACTTTCCTTCTTTCCTTGTTTCCTTGGAACCAACCATGCTCCCTCTTCATTATTTATTCATAATGTTCTATCTTCCACTCTCTTCTCCATATGCCCTGCGACCATCTTAGTCCAGGCACCATCTTGCATTTAAACCATTGAAATTGTTACCTTCCAATCATCTCCAGCTTGTTCCTCCTCCCCCATCTAGCTATTTCCATTCCTCAATTATCTTCAGTAAAACTGCCAGATTATTCTATTAAAATCATGCTTTGCACAAGTCATCATTCTCCTAAAAACAAAACAAAAACCACTTTCAACAACCCTCTACTGAGAGCATCCTAATCCCATAGACACTGAAGAGTCCACCACCTAACCCATGGACATTCCTTTTAGGCAATCTTGCACTCCAATCAAAATGGTTTACTCATTATCTCCTATTGATCCTGCTGCTCACAGTCCAGCATCTTTCATATCTTCTCACCAGTATCTCCAAGTTACAGGGAAGGTTGATTCAAGTACATAGTGGGAGATATTACTTTCAAGGCTTGTGTTTTATATGAAAAGCCATATCCATTTTGCATATATCTCTCAGTGGTAGGAGCTTTTCTGATGTGATGCTTTAAAATGCTTTAAAATGCAACAGAGGGGCACCTGGGTGGCTCAGTAGGTTAAGCATTGGACTCTTGATTTCAGCTCAGGTCATGATCCCTCAGCTTGTGAGTTTGAGTTCTGAGTTGGTCTCTGAGCTGACAGTGCAGAGTCAGTCTGGGATTCTCTACTTCTCCCTCTCTTCCCCTCCACAGCTTGTGCTTGCTTTCTCTCTCAAAATAAATAAGTAAACTTAAAAAAAAAGTAATAAAAGTAGTAAGTAATGGCTTCCTTTTAAACTAATTTTTTAGCATTTTATCAAGGTCAGAGATTTATTTGACTTGTTTCATAGTAACAGACTAGTTAAGAATCCCTCCCTAAAGTAATGTGGAACATTCTAGAAGAGTATCCATGCAACTCTTGACTTTCTGGCGATCCACACCCTTTCTCTGCCTGGCCTCCCTCACTTAATTCCTCGATAACAGCCTCAGCATAGGGAAGAATGAAGGTAGCAAACTCAGGAAAGGAAGGGCTTTGAAAGAAAGGGTTATGATGAGAGGAGTTTCAGGCATTAGCTGTTTTCTATGGTCCTCAATAACCTAGGTGATTAAAAGAGAGAGAAAGGATGTGTCAGCTGAATCACAAAATGCTCTTGTGGGTTTTGTCCTCTTGGTAGGCATGAACTAAACACACACACACACACACACACACACACACACACACACATGCATACACACACACACTTTCCCCAGCTCCTCCACCCCACCCCAGTAAGGCCTTTTGCTGACAGAAGTTACAAGAATCATCCTACTTCATGATCAATCACATCAGCTAGCACTCTTTTCATACCAGCTGATGCACTGGTAAGTTTAAATATAATTGAGGTGACAAAGCAAGGTTGTGTGCCCAGTGGGCGTGGCTCTTGGGCTCCAGGTGAGAATAGACATTTCCAGACAGTTGCTGTGACCATGTTCTAGTTGCCATAGTATTGACATCGAGGATGCAAACGTATAGGTAGGGAAGGAAGTCATCCTGCACCAAATGTTCCAACTTTTATTGTCTTGTTCATTGGCTGAGTAGTCATTTATTAGTTTGAATTCTGAGAAGGCTTATAATTCATTTTGTTTATGCAGTGGCTTCTAGGCTATTAATAGCAAGTTCATTTTTGCAACACTCTTCAACTATGAAGGTCAATTTCCATTAAAAATTGTTTCTAAAAATTATCGGAAGAGAGACACAGTGCTTGCTTTCCTATAGACAGACCTTCTGATATTCTTGAAGCCTGTGCTGACCTCTTTTAGGCAAGTATGAGTGCACCCATTTGCAGGGCCGCAGGAAATTCAAGTGCATATGCTCCATACAGACATTCTGTACTCCCTATCAGCACAGTATCTAAGTGCTTAGGCAAGGATAACAAGAAGAAAAGGAGGATAAACTTCTCCTGGGACTCTGGCCTATTGGTGTGCCAGGCCAAATTTTTAATTTGGAGAGCAATTCTGCAGAAAATGAACAGAAACTGCTATCTAAACATTTTAATACGAATAAGCCCCCAAGCCAATATGCAATCGAGTGCACTGCTTTCTAGTAATTTCATTTATGCAACAGCTCCACAAGCTGTTTCTCTCTCCATATTCAGATAACCCTCGCCTCTAGGGTGACTGTAAAAATGATATTTTAATAATGTGCCACATCTGTGATCAGAAATACTTAATGAAACACTCTCGTGATCATATGGTAACAAGCTTCAAAGAACTGTTTCCAGATTTAGATAGGACCAGTTTGCTTCCTATGGTAACTCTCATCAGCACATTTTTCAGTATTGTCTGCAAGAAATCATACCTGAAGATAAGTAAGTGCTCAGGATGACATCCAGCACTTATTTCAGCTGTGAGGCTTGCTGGCTCCCATAGACCTTTTAGATCAATAGAAATATAATGCGAGCTGAATGTGTAATTTAAAATTTCTAGTAGTCAGATTAAGAAAAGTACAAAGAAACAGGTGAAATTATTTCTTTTTTTTTTAATTTTTTAATTTTTTTATTTTTTTTTTTACAAATAGTTTATTGTCAAATTAGTTTCTACATAACACTCAGTGCTCATCCCCAAAGTGCCCTCCTCCATGCCCATCCCCCCTCCCCCCCACATCCATCAGTCCTCAGTTTTTGTCAGCATTCAAGAGTCTCTCATGGTTTGCCTCTCTCCCTTTCCCCCACCATTTCCGCCCTTCTTCTCCCGCTTGTTCCTCCGTCAAGTTCCTCCTAATCCTCCTATAAGTGCAAAAATATGATATATGTCCTTCTCTGCCTGACTTATTTCAATCAGCAAAACACCCTCAAGGTCCATCCATGTTGCTACACATGGCCAGATTTCATTGTTTCTCATTGCCATGTAGTATTCCATGGTATAGATAAACCACATCTTCTTGATCCATTCATCTGTGGATGGACACTTAGGCTCCAGGTGAAATTATTTCTAATAATACATTTTATTTAACACCTATATCCACAAGAGTATCGTTGCAACTTGTAATCCATACAAAAACATTATGAATGAGATATTCTATATTTTTAACATTAAATCTTTGAAATCTGATATGCACCTTACATTTACAGTATATCTCAGTTTAGAGGAGACATATTTTAAGGGCTAGTAGCCACCATATTGGGTGGTACAGCTATAGAGCAAAAAGCTTCTGGAAGAGTGGTCTTCAACTAGCTACATCAAGAAAATCCAGAGAATCTTATAAAGAATGTGAATACCTGAGCCCAATCCCTAATGTATCAGATCATATCTCTGGGGGTGGCATTTAGGGGTCTCTATTTTCTAATGGGTTTCATAGCTGGAGTTTTGCTTACTCAAATTTAAGACCATCTGCGAGGCTCTCTGTCCCGAATTTGTTCACAGCTCTTTAGCCATCACCACTACAACCTACCTCACAGTCACATAAGCCACTAGACACAATCATACAACCCAGTCTATTCTTCAAGCGACTCATTCAGTATGTCTGGAACACTGATTATCTGTCTCACACTGTTCTAGGCCATGGAGACAGAGGCATGAGCAATACAGCCAAATCCCTGCCCTTTGGAACCTTATATCCTGGTGCAGGAGACAGACAATGAGTAAGTAGAGGACTAAATAAGTGATCTAATTTCAGGTGACAGAAAAGAAGAAGTAAGGGAAGGATAGGAAACGGTTGGGGTGGGAAGGGCAGAGGAAGGATTGTGCTATGTAGACTCGGTGCACTGGTCTTGGAGGGGTCTGTGAGGAGGTGACCACTGGAAGACTCTACAAGGAGGGAGGAAGCCTCAGAGCACCTGGGGGAGGACCCTGTATTACAGCCAGCAGCAGGAGGGTCAGTGGGGCTGATGCTGAGGGAGCCAAGGGGGGCAGCTCAAAGAGGAACACAGCCACCAACCAAACAGTCTCTGCAAGGGCACATCAAGGCACTTGGGATTTGTCCCAAGAGCAATGAAAATCCCCTGGCAGGTTTAGCAAGGGCATGTGACATAATACCCAATGGATGTGGCTGTGGAAATGATTCAGGAGAGATATAACATCAGCTCAGACAACAAGGACAGCCAGGGGGATGTGTTTTGCATAGAGCTGGTAGAATTTGGTAAGGGATCGATGGTGGGGAAGGAATACAAGGAAGGACTGAGAGACAGTGTCTTCCTTTAGGGCCTGAACAACTGAGTGATGAGTGGGACATTGCCTGACAAGGATAAGGCATAGGTGGAGAGGGAATATAAAAGTCCAGTTGCACAGCAGGGACATTCTTATCATGAAAATAGGGTATTTTAGTCTAAATGGAAGGGGAGGGTGGAGTTCACTTACTGTTTGTCTCAGCTTCATCTGTTCTATCACTGTACTATTTCCCACAGAGGATAAAAGGTAATGAATGAAGCTTCCCAGCTCCCAAGGAGTTGGGAGGGACCCCAGACTCTCTAATAGAATTCTCATGTGTTCACACGTGCACGCGCATGCACGCACACACACACACTTCACCCTGCTTCTGCACAGAAGACTCACAATCTCACCATCCATCCAGCTCCCTTTGGCTCCTCTGACACTGGAAGATAAGGTGGGTAGTCAGAATCCTAAAAAGACCCACAATTCTGTATAATCTGCCCCTTGCCTTGAGTGTGAGCAGAGCTTGGATTGTAATTTCACTAAGTTACATTATAAGGGGAAAGTGAAAGGATTTTGCAATGTCATTATGGTGCTAAACCAGTTGATTTTAAGTTAATCAAGTTAAGAGCTTGATTTTTAAGTTGTCAAGTTAAGAGCTTGACCTGGGTGGGCCTGGCCTAATCAGGAGAACACTATAAAAGTGGGTCTACAGGTCAGAAAGGAAAAAGGCACCAATGTGGCTCTCCTGTTAACCTTATTAAAGAGATAAAATGCCATGTTGTGGAGAAGCCCATGTGTCAGGGAAGGGGCTACCAGGAGCTGAGGGCCTTTCTCCTGGAATTGCAAAGAACTGAGTTCTGCCTACAACCAGTGAGCCTGGAAGAGAACGCTGAGCCTCAGCAGACATTGCATCTAGGCCGACATGTTGATTATGGCCTGCTGAGACCCTGAACAGAGGATCCAGCTCAAGCACGATGACCTCTCACCCAAGAAAACTGTGAGGTGGCAATGTATGGAGTTATAATCAACTAACTTTGTGGGAGCTTCTTATGCAGCAGTAGAAAATGAATACAATAGGTAATGATAATAAATATAATAAATATAGCAACACTAGATGATAATATTCAACACTTAGTATATGCTAAAATTTTTCAATTGCTTTATCTCATTATTCTTTATAGCAACCCCATAAATTTGACTCTATCATTATCCCAGTTTAATTAATGCAAAACTTGAGGCTTAGGGAGAAGTCACAGAATGGAGGGGGTGACAGGGAAAGGATTGAGCCCAGGTCTAGGACTTTGAAGACAGAGTCTGACCACTAGGCAGTGAGACCTGCTCTACCTCTACCTCAACCCTTAGTGCCCTCAGTCGTGGAGTCTCCACCAAGGCCAGAGTCAGCAGAGCCTCAAATGGGTCATTATATCATTTCCTTTCTTTGCACTCCGGGGGTCTCACAGTCAGTTGGGACAGTATGGCCTCTGGGAGATCAGATGTCCCCAGGCATATTCTGGCCTAGCTCACCTTTAGAGCCACCAGCTCATCTTGGTTTTCCCAGGACTGTCCCTGTCTTCCAACTGAAAGCCTCTCCTCCCATGAAATCTCTTAGTCCCAGGCAAACTATGATGACTGCCCTCTGTCCCAAGCCCAGGCTGAGGTAGTCTTTGAAGCCACTTCTACCTCACAGTTTGCAAAAACCTTTCCTTTCTGATGCCCACTAGGACGTTTGAGTCCTGCTCTCTCCAGAGAGCTAAGAGCAGAAGCAACTCTACTTAAGTGATTGGAACCAAGAAGCTTCTGCTCGTTGTTGTCTGGCAAGAAACCCCAAGTGGGATGTTAGTCTGACCATCAGAAGGCCCAGGAAATCATGTCCACATGGGGGGACCATCAGAAGGCCCAGGAAATCATGTCCACACAGGGGTTTTCCTGTGAACTGAGAAATCTGCTTACCTTGAGCATCACGCATGAAGCACATCGATCCAAACATCGCACAGACCAGAGTCCATTTTCCATTCACTCCACTCCCCAAGCAGGCAACTTTGAGGAAACGCGGGAGAGGTTGGCCCCTGGATTTGTCTCATTCTTCCTAAGATTGTGACCATAATGAGACTCAGCTGGGGGGTGACAAGGACTCATCGATTGCTGCTCACCTCAACTGGGAGTTCAATCCTCATGGGTTGCCTCTCCTGTGGGAACTGGCTTCTCTCTGTCGAGAGTCCCGAACTCTTGACCACACCCAGCTATCTTCTCAAGTGTGACAAGGGACACCGTGTGTGTAATGGTTGGACCACCATGCATCCATCCTCAATATGGGAAATGGCTCTACAGATATATTTTATTAACTATTGCCAGCCAGTGATTTATAAACTCATCCATGCATTTATTGATTTGTTCAACCAATAATTGGGGGCCCCCACAATGGCCCTGACATTAACCTAGGCTCTGACACTGAGATACAGCCCATTTTATTTTATTTTATTTTATATTAAATATTCATTTATTTCTGACAGAGAGCATGCAAGCAACGGAGGGGCAGAGAGAGAGAGTACAGAGGATCTGAAGCAGGCCCCTGTGCTGACAGCAACGAACCCAATATGGGGCTCAAATTCACGAACCACAAGATCATGACCTCACGCTCAACTGATTGAGCCACCCAGGAGCCCAACAGCATATTTTAAGCAGAAATTATATGATAGGTGCTGGGCATGATGCTAGCACATAAAGATACCAACCTAATCCTCATGAGATGTGTGGAGGATTCTTAAGGAAGTCCACAAAAGATCCTTAAGGAAGTCTGTCTGTCAATAGGAAGGATAGTGTGGGAGCTTTTTAGCTTTGTTTTTGTTTTGACATGTCTCCACAATTAACCCCATTAAAACACTGAAAGTAAACATGTCTTAATCTCATAAAACTCACCCCACCTGTCCCCTACAATATATCACTTTACAGGACATCTGTCTGAGTTCCAAAATAGCTTGAGGCAGGATGCCTGCGATGTGACAGTCTCCGAGCTTGGCACAGGAAAAACAAAATAAATGGGACATCAGGGATATTCAAGAGCTAATGATTTAGTGGGGAAAGGCAACACATGCTCATAAACATCTTTCCATTGTAATATGGATTTGCTGTGGTTGAGATGTTCAGAGGGTGCTGTGGGAGGTCAGAAGGCAACACCAGACAGACCTAGAGTTAGGAAAGGCTTCCCAGAAAGGGCCATGTTTCTGCTGTGTCTCTTCTGGTTCTTTGTTGAGTGGTATTTATTTGGTCATCAAGAAACTTCAAATAATACATGAAAATATAAATACAGAGTAAAACTTACCCCCAAATCTCTTTAGCACAAGATAATCCTACTTGACATTTTAGTGAATGCCCTTCCAGGCACATGTGTGTAAGGATAGTATATTTTTTATTATCATCTTCGAGGTTGAAGAAATGAGATGAGTTGTTCAAATGTAGCAATAACCCCACAAAAAACTCAACCACCAGCCTGAAACCTGTCTCGGTGTTTTATTTTAGGAAAACATAAATGGTCACAAAACATCTTCAGAAAGTGGGATAACTCAAGAAACATACAGAACGGGTCTGAATAAGAAATACGGGGCCACTGCCATTCTCAAGGCAGGGAGCAGACACAAAGTTATTTTCTTCCAGGGAAAGCAAGGTTAACTTAAGCTGTGGAGCCCAGATGGTCATTAGATTTACAGCGGTCTGAAGAGGAGCTGTATCTTTTCAAGGGTTGAGTAATGATGACTTTAGGTATTGATCAGATGAGAGCGCTGACCCTGTACTCAGCAGAGAGTCAGGGGATGAGGAGTAGAGGGGAGATGGTGGTGGTTATGGTCTTTATGTAGTTTTCGAAGTCACTTCCGAAAAAGAGGATGAGGTAATAGTTGAAGATGCCAGCAAGGGACATGAGGAACAGGAACAGTATGATTCGCTTCCCAAATATGTAGCCTGGTGTGCTGGATAAGACAGAAAAAAGTAGAAGTGGCAAATGAGGTCGATTTAGCAAAGAATGTCATCACTTTGAGATACAAGGGGTTTCAGTCATAGTTCCTTTTACTCAGGAATGCTCCATTTACTTCATATGAAGAATGGAAGGGTCTCCGCTGTTATTAGTCACTGAACATATTTCAAAACCAAGCTATGAGAGCATAGACCCCAGACCCCATCATCGTAGGGCTCAACTATACAGCTTCTCTGAATTCTCCCAGTTTCTTTCTGAACTCCAGTTCCCTGAGGGTATGAAGGTGGTGGGTTTTGTGGGTCATCAGGCATTCTGACCCAGGGTTAGGAACCCCAGTGACTCTTCCAGACCCTTTCTGCAGCCACTCTGCTCCAGGAGTGCCTGTGAAGCTATGCTGGCAGCTGCATCTAACACAGGACTGAAGTACCTCTCCGAGAGAGGGCCAGGTTTCATGAACCAATAAAGCTACTGGAGTCTAAAAGGTGCTTCATGATCCAAGGGTTCAGTGTCTTCTCCTGAGGCTGCTTGGGAATAAGTTGTGTTCACACTAATGAAAGTTTGCACCTGTAGCAGTGGAAGACAGGTTCTTACATTTTAAGTGGATGGAGGAGGGGGAGAGATGTTTTAGTACATTCATATTCTTCTCTCAAAGGCTCTAAATCCTATGCTGCTTAGGCAAATCATCAGCTGGGGATCAAGAAGCACCTCCCCAGGGATATGTGACTGCTTAACTATACACAGCGGCTGCCCTTCCTTCCCTCTGCACGATCTTTCTGTGACCACAGTGTCTGGGTCCACCTGGGTAGCACTAGTGCATTTGGAAAGTCCAGCCAAATGGCTCGTTAAGGCTATAAGTAATGACCCCACTGAGGGGACCCTTTGGCAATCAAGACTGCTCAATGAGAACAGCCAATCAGCTGAACAGTGCTGCTGAGAGTCATGTTTTTTGACATAATCGAGAGGGCAGATTTTGGCATCCCCAGGTTCAACATTAGCTATTACATCTTTTTGAAATGGACCCCAAAGGTTCCTCATGTAACTCCTAGCTTTCCTGTGTCAAGAAAAACGTCCAGCAATTAAACTATTCCCTTGCTACTCAAAGTGTGGGCCATGGACCAGCAGCAGCAGCATCCACGAGGGGCTTGTTAAGAAATGCAGAATTGCAAGTCCCTCCCCGGATTTACTGGATCAGGATCTGCATTTCGGCAAGTCCCTCCGTGATTCACAGGCCATTAACATTTAAGAAACATGACCAGCTGACACAGCCCCTGCTCCTTGACCAGCTGCACTCTTCTCTCCTTGTTTCTCTGTTCACAGTCTTGCTCATGAAGTGAGACATCTTATCTCTTTACTGGGGAAAAAAATATGCTCTCTAAAGAGAGCATTATGGGCTGAATTGTGTCACCCAAATTCATATGTCGAAGTCCTAGCCCAATTCCTCAGGACATGGCTGTCTTTAGAGACAAAATCTTTATAGAGGTAATTAAAGTAAACATAATCAGCAGGGTGGATACTGACTCAATGGGACTGGTGTTCTTTTAAGAAGAGAAGATTTGGACATGGACACAGGCAGAAGGAAGACACAGGGAAAAGATGGTCACCTATGAACCAAGGAGGGAGGCCTCAGAAAAACACAGGCAACCAACACCTTCATCTCAGATTCTTAAGCTCCGGAGCTGTGAAACCATCAATCTCTGTTGTGTGAGCCACATTGTCTGCAGTACTTGATTATAGTGTCTCTGATAGACAAATACAGACAGTTACCTGCTAATGCTGATAAGGAAGTAACAGAATCTAAGTGAGGGCTATTTTTTAGTCAGAGAATAGAGGGTTCAGAGAAATTAAATTGTGAAAAGTCAAACATTGTGGTGCCTCAGATTTATCACACGAATGAGGCCACCATATGCTCATTACAGAAACAAGAAAAAGTGATTTGCAAAGCTGTTTCAGAACGCGCCTGAGATAAATCTGTGGTGAAGGATGAAATGGCAGTGCCTGCTGCTGAAATCATGGTGTTTTTGACTTTGGGCAGCATTTTTCAAAGGTCTCAAGTCATACTGCCCCCAGGGAGATGGCTGTGTGGTGCCTTAACTCTTTCCGTACCACGCAAAGGGTATGGAAGGCAGGAGTTCAGCACATGCCCACCACCTGCAGGACTAAGTGTGAATGGGGGTCTGCACCTCAGGCACTTCCTTAGCCTCATTTTGAAATCTGTCAAGACTGGTGGTGGGCATGGTGTGGCATGTGGTGGGAGCGGTGTGCGCAGGCTCAGGAAGCTCCACGAAGAGTGTAGGAGGAAGGGACAGGAGTCCCATGGGGCACACGCTGCGTAATTAGACTTTGAGACTCAAGGCATCTCCATTATTGTCTCTGAAAGTTAATACAGAGTTCTCTCTACATGGGGTGGGGAAGGTCAGAATTAAAGGAAGCCTCAGAGGGACCAGGCATATTATATCTGTGACTTCATTTAATCCTCAGATGTGAGGTATTGATAACCTGTTTTCCAGGTGGGGAAACTGAGAAGAGACAGGTGGAATGATGTGCCTGAAGTCACACAGCCAGGAAGAGGCAGAGTGGGAATTCAAACCTGTCCGTGGGAGGCCAGAGTCCTGCTCTTCTACCTTACTGAAGGCTCCTTTGGGTTTTGGAGACTAGGATTGTATTGTTAGTTTTGGAAGAAATGTATCCCCCTATCTTACATACACAGCATAAAACCTATGTGAAAATATACAAGAGGCATTATGACAGACAATTCCCATCTCGAATGTGCCTAACACTTCAAGGAAGGGGAGGTGTGGTGTGAGATAGCTGAGGCCTGAGCTCCAGCCCCAGCTCAGGGCTGTGTGACCTTGGGCAAGTCGCTGACCCTCCGCTGCCTCACACAAAAATATAATCAAAATGTGGGTGGAAAAAAAAACTTTATGATCCCATCTGGCGTTCAAATTCTGTTCTTTTCGGTAAGGAAATGTCACTTTAAACCCAGTAACTTCTAAAAGGAATAAAAATTATAAGGCCCATGAGAACCATATATTGTTTCTTCATTCACCCACATATCTCCATAAATCAGGCCCTCCAGAAAGTTTTGTCAAATGAATCATTCTTTAAAAAGAGGCACATGGGAGGCGTGGGTGGCTCCGTCAGTTGAGTGTCCGACTTCGGCTCAGGTCATGATCTTGCTGTCCTGGAGCCTGTTTCAGATTCCGTGTCTCCCTCTCTGTCTGCCCCTCCCCAGCTCGTGATCTGGCTCTGTCTCAAAAATAAATAAACATTAAACAAAAAATAAAACTAAAAAAAAAAGAAAAGAAAAGAGGCACAAATCACCTTTAGTTATTCCCACATTGTGTGTAGAAGTTGTTAAAATGTATATTCCCAGACTACCCTAGAGATTCTGATTCCATAATTCAGGGTGGGACCAGGAATCTATATTTTTAACAAGCACCCCCAGACAATTCTGGTGCAGTTGGTGGTTGGGTGGTGGGTTTCACTTTAGAAATACCAGCCTTGATACCCATATACTCACCCAGGGGTTCCCAGAAAACACATTCATTCTCTAACTCTGGTGAAGTAACCCCATAGTCCACATTTGGATTGGGGTTGGGGAGGAAGCGATTCTAAAATATTGACACTAAAGGGGAAAGTGATTGTGAGGGATCAGCACTTTTGAAAATTGTGCCCATAATTGTGTCTACGAGTTTAGTATTTTTGGTCCTGCTCCTGACTCTAGCAGACCCCGGGTCTTTTTGAGGACAAGAGTTCTGTCATGTTTATTATCATCTCAGCAAACTGGCTCTTACCTCACTGGAGACAGGAGGTCAGGAAATATTTTCTGAGTGGATGCTGAGTGAATGGGGAGTGAATGAGCAATCAGTAAAGGTTATCTTTGTCTGTCCACCACTGGGTTAAGAACTTCAAATCACACAGACGAATTTAGTGGGATCCCCAACAAGAAACAGGGCTCTGAGGGATGGGAAGAGAGAGAAGTTTGGTACCAGCTAGGATAGGTAGACGATAAAAGTCAGGTAAAGGTAGGGGAGCACCTGGGTGGCTCAGTCTGTTAAGCCTCTGTCCCTTGGTTTTGGCTTAGGTCATGATCTTGTAGTTTGTGGCTTTGAGCCCCATGTTGGGCTCTGTGCTGACAGCTCAGAGCCTGGGACCTGCTTCAGATTCTATGTCTCTCTGCCTTTCCCTTGCTCATGCTCTCTCTCTCTCTGTCTTTCAAAAATAAATAAATATTTTTTTTATGTTTTATTTATTTCTAGGAGAGAGAGAGAGACAGGGTGAGCAGGGGAGGGTCAGAGAGAGAGGGAGTCACAGACTGAAACAGGCTCCAGGCTCTNTTATTTCTAGGAGAGAGAGAGAGACAGGGTGAGCAGGGGAGGGTCAGAGAGAGAGGGAGTCACAGACTGAAACAGGCTCCAGGCTCTGAGCTGGCAGTCAGCACAGAGCCCGACACGGGGCACGAACCCACGAACCGCGAGATCATGACCTAAGCGAAAGTCGGACACTTAACCGACTAAGCCACCCAATAAATAAACATTTTAAAAAAGTAAAGTAAAGGTAGATGATAAAAGGCAAGTAGTCTTGTAATATAATGCCAACTGCCACTGAGTTTGGGACCTGATAGTAGCTTAGAATGAGAGGGGAAGAAACTAAAATTCATTTTTTTTAGAGTGAAATAGTGAGCAGGGAGAGGCAGAGAGAGAGAGAGAATCTCTAGCAGGCCCCGTGCTGTCAAGAAAGAACCTGACACAAAGCTTGATCTCACGGCCCTGAGATCTGAGATCTGAGACTTGAGCTGAAATCAAGTCAGATGCTTACCCTACTGAGCTACCCAGGTGCCCCTAAAATTTATTCTTACTTTCATGTGGTTTGAGATGCTACAAACTACCTAATTAAACAGGGAGGAAAGGGTCAGGGACTAGGATGTAGGGCTGAGAATAAGACTAATGAGTTTCTAGGAGGGACAAAGGTGGGGTCTCCAAAATCCCAGAAGGAAGAAGCTTTGGGTGGGGGGAATATCCAAAGGAACGTCATGCCTACCCACTGTACCCAAAATGACATGAGAACTTCTGAAGTGGATAGGGCCAAAATAACTTCTGGGGGAGTAGGGAGCAAAGATGATTGACAGCTCAAGGGAGAAATTCCTGGAAGGGTCTCCCTGAGCAGAATCTTCCTCTATTGGTGAGCCCAATAACTAAAGCAGATCCTGAAGACATTAGAGCATTTGCAGAGTCCGAGTGTGACACAGGCCAGGGATGGAAGTGGGTGACTGAAAGAGGGGATCCACAGTGGAGGATGGTGTTAGTACATAGTTTCTAGAAGGCAGAATTGAAAATCCTCTTGGACCTAGCCATAGAGGCTCTCAGACTTGCATCTACCCCAAAATGTATGTTGGTCTAAATTAGGATTAGACATTTCATTCTGTATATATCATTTCTCCTGATGACAGTAGCTCCGAACTCTGTGTTCAGAAGCATTGTGAGGCCACGTTTGGTCTCAGCAGGAAGGAGTGCCATGATGGATTAGTAATGAAAGCTGTGGTGCAGGAGAGGTGAGAAGGCTCTAAAAGCACCACGGACAGTGGTAAAGGGGCTGCTGGGGTCTCACAGGGAGACCAGACCAGGATTTAAGAGGTTAGGCAAACTGCATTTCAATGAGGTCCAGGGAAGTCTATCCAGTATTTTTAAGATTTTAAGTCTATATCTTATTAGTTTTTGTCACCTCGGCTCATTCCCTAACAGTGACCTTTACAATGAAAAGAGCCTGTGGGCAGATCAACAAATTTTGTCATTCTCCACAGACTGTTTTGGAATCAAAGCAACTGTAAGATCTCACATGAGTGGTGACAGACGAGAACAGTGACTGGGCCAGACCCCTGAGACTCTGGAGGAAGACAGGGATGCAGGAGGCACCCAAAAGATCAGAAACCCCTTATTTCACTGATAGACATGCCACCATTCCTCACCTCTTGACAACAGGTGATTTCCTGGGGAAAGGCAGAATAGAGGTTCTCCACGGTGGAAGAGAATAAAGAATATCATTTATGACAGTGTTGATAAGGGTAAGAGAGATAATGGATTTGTGGTTTTCAAGGGTAAATAAGAACCCCACTAGAGAGGAATGAACAGCAGACCAGCACAGGAAAGAATCAGTGAAAGAAGAGTCATTCTTTTCCCGGCTGCAGCTTGCCATCAACCCCCAGCCCTGAGCCATTTAGTTCCACAGACTCCCATGGTTCCCAAACATAATGCTGTCACCTGCAGACCTTCGAGGATGTCAATGCCTTTGTCAACCCTGCAGGTTGTTATCCAAACGGAGAATTCATTAACCACAAGAGGAGGGTGCTATTTTAAGAGACAGGGAGGGGCGTGAAACTAGACAAGGGAGAAAAATGGAATGGAAGGCTGGGATCAACACTCGGGCAGCAGCCTTCCAGAACACATGCCTGGCTTCTGGAACCCTCCTGGCACATAAAGAATTCTAAGGAACTGGGGATGCCTTCGTGGCTCAGTCGGTTAACTGTCCAGCTCTTGATTGTGGCTCAGGTCATGATCTCAATGCTTCATGAGTTAAAGCCCCCATCAGGCTCTGTGCTGACTATGCAGAGCCTGCTTCAGATTCTCTCTCTCTCCCTCTCTCTCTGCCCCTCCACTGCTTGCTTTCTCTCAAAAACTAAAATAGTAAACTAAAAAAATTCTAAAAAAGAATTCTAAGGAACAGGTGGCAGACTATAACTCGAACATGTCTTCTGTAAGTATCCTCATTTATTTTATGGAAATCCGGATTTTCCAATCCGGGTGTAGCCACAGTTATAGCTGGGGCTTTCCGTCTGGGGATTTCCTTCTGGCAGCATCTATAAGCAATGCCATAGGGACTCTATTCAAGGACTCCATCCTCTGCGTGTTCTTGCATCCTATTTTTGCAACGTTCTTCCTGCTGGTCCCTGGAAGATCTGTTACTCAAAAGAACTGATCGCAAGGTGCAAGCTTTAGTTCTCATTTCTCTAGGCAAACAATGAAACGCTTCATTCACCGGAGGCCTTGGGAAGCCAGACACAGAAAGTCATTCAAGGCCCAGACTCTGAAGGGTGGGAGTAAAGGGGGTGGGGTGGCAAGAATGTGCAGAGTGCCGCATTAAAGTATCCTTTGTGGGACTGATGCCATGTGGAGGAATTTGTTACTGGGCACTCGAGTCAAGTTCCCTCAGCTATATTTACCAAACCCACCAAGTTCAGGGGAAAAGGAGGAAGAATATTAATTAGCCTTCACCCTCTGGCCCCAAGTGACCGCCCCAGAACCTTAAATCTTGGGCAGAATATGGTGATGAATAATCACTCTTCTTGCTCAAAAAGTGTGGCTCACACCGTGGTTCTTGAACAGTCCCAGGGGCCTACCTCTGAGTTCTCTCCCCTAGGTAGCCGACGAAGTACTTTTGTCTCACGAACAGGTACATCAGTCCAGCAAAGGCAGCGGGAACTAAGTGGAGAAAGGGAAACACCCGTGTGAGTTTCACAGACACCAGAGTGTGCCAAGTTATCATAATAGAAACACGGTCACTATACAACTATGTTGGTCACAAAATCTAGCAGAAACCTCAAGCACTGGCAGCTGGGGTGGAGGTGAACTTCAGCAGAGGCCCAGGGCTGGTAGAAACCTAGGACCTTGATAATAGTAATGTTACTTTCTACGGGCATTGTGGTGCAGTTTACAAAGTGTTTTCGGGCCCATCGTCTATTCTGAATCCTTGCACATGACTAGTATCACTTTGCTTATGCATTTCAGGGGTCAAGGAGCTTATGTAAGACTGTCAGGTGGGAATAGGTGGTTTCTGTGTGTGTGTGTGTGTGTGCGCGCGCGCGTGCTTGTGCGTGTGCGCACATGTGTGATGTGACCCAGGGCACAGGGTGGGGAACCAGACCTGAGCCCCAAGCCCAGCTCTAAGTAGGCTCTCTTAAAAGTATACCCTTCCCTTCTCAGCCACCAGGCAGTGCAACCCTCGACCTTTTCTGAATGATTGCTGTCAATTCAGAAAAGATCTCTAGGGAAGGAGAATCCCTCTGCCTTCTAGTCCCATGAGGAACAGCGGTGAGCAGCAGGAGTCCTGAACCTCGAAGGTGAGAGTTAGAAAACCCAACCCCACCAGGACCATTACGGTCAGGAGCTAATACTTAACTCACTCTACATCTGGACAAAGAGCTGATTGTAGCTCAGGAATAATCATGAGGGTGATACAGATGCATGGGTATAAAAGCACTCTGAAGACCTCCCAGCAATATTCAAATGCCAAATTAATTGCATTGACAGAGTGCTTTTTATATCTCAGGCACTTTGAGTCCTTGGGTCTCCAGGCCTCCCAGCCACCTGGCAACGAATGCATTACTGTCACCATTGAGTAGATGCAGAAATTTAGGCTCAAGAAGTCAGTTTGCCCAGATTCACTTACTGGATCAAAAGACCCATGAGAACACACATCTTTGGCTAGCCAGCACCTCTGTGCTTGGCATAGTGCCTGGCACATACTGGTTTTCAAAATTATTTGTTAAGTGAATTAATAAAAATCAAGGAAGCCAAAGAAAAGATTGTTAAAAAGAAAACCACAGAGCCACAATGGCATCACTTAGGCCAAGCCCCCAAACTATGCTTCATATCTAATCTAATAGCAATTTCAATCCCCCACCCCCCGAAATGCAGTCTTAACCTGTAGTCAAGAATTTTCTGATCTGAACCAATACACTCATTGGTCACATGGGTCCTCTCCCACGTGTGGAAGATGAGGTCTGCAGAATAAGATCTCCTCCTCTCTCCTCTGAAGGAAAGCAGCCATGTCTGGAATGTTCCTTTTCTTTTGCTAACAACTTTCTTACCTCCCCCTCCTTCCTATAAAAACCTCCCATTTTGTACAGTGCCTCTGAGCTCCCCTCTTGCTTGTTTGATGAGATGCAGGATTTATGAATCCCTTAATGAAACCAATTAGATCTTCAATTTTATTCGGTGGAATTTTATTTTATAACAAGGTGGCATTTGAAACCAAGTTTGTATAATTTTAAAACCATGTTACCACCACCATTACCATCCATCAATAATCACACTTCTTGGGCTTCTATTGTTAGGCTGAACTATATGAAACTGCCATTTTTGTGGGTCCTAAAACGGTTAGGCATCAGAGGTTTTATATGGTTCAACTTATATATACCATGCATTGTGTCAGGAGCTTTATGCACATTCTCTCACTTAATCCTCCTGGGAATTATTCCTGCTTTACAAATGGGGTAACTGAGGTTTAGGAAAGATGAGTGAATAGCAGCCCAGGGTTACACCAGCAATGAATGTTCTCACCATTGTCTCCCAGGGCTTCTGAGTGGCTCATTTGATTAAGCATTTGACTCTTGATTTCAGCTTAGGTCATGATCTCACAGTTCATGAGTTAGAACCCAACATCGGGCTCTGCACTGACTGTGTGGAGCCTGCTTGGGATTCCCTCTATCTTCCTCTATCTCCCTCCTCTCCCCTGCTCATGCATGTGCTCTCTCTCTCTCTCTGTCTCTCAAAATAAAGAAAACATTAAAAAAAAACACAACTGTCTCCAGTCTGTTAGTCCCCAGATCGTCCCAAAATATTAGTGTTATGTGACAGATAAGAAAACCAAAACACAAAATAAACCATGTATGAGGTTTATGCTATTATCTGAAGGTCACAAAACTGTCACAATTCACAACCTGCCCTGAGTAACGTTTTTCCTGGTTTGTTCCATCTGGATGGCTCTGCTCTAACTTACCAGCCAGTCTCTTTTAACAGGAGCTACACTGAAAATGAGCTCGCAAGAGTCAGGAGTGGAAAATGGCTGTGCTCAAACTCCTGGACCCAGGAGGAGCACAGTGGGTTCAAATCTGGACTTGAAAATTTAGAGGTTGAGCAAACCACTCGCCCCTCTGGGGCTCCTGCTTCTCTAAAGTGAATACTCTGAGCTAAAATGATCTCCGAGGTTTCTTCTGATGAAACAGTTCAATAATTTGCTATAGAGCATAAGAAATGACGATGATCAAGGCGCCTGGGTGGCTTAGTCGGTTAAGCGTCCGACTTTCGCTTAGGTCACGATCTCGCGGTTCGTGGGTTCGAGCCCCGCGTCGGGCTCTGTGCTGACTGCCAGCTCGGAGCCTACAGCCTGTTTCAGTCTGTGACTCCCTCTCTCTCTGACCCTCCCTTGCTCACACTGTCTCTCTCTCTCTCTCTCTCTCCTAGAAATAAATAAAAATCTTTAAAAAAAAAAAATGACGATGATCGAAGAAGGTTTACTGACACTTTTCTCCCCTAGCAATGCCAACATCTTTTTGGCAGAAGGCACATAGTTCTGAGGCTCTGAAACACTTTCAAACTCCCTTTGTATTTATCTAGCTAACAGAGCTCTAGATTCATCTAAATCAAGTATCATCTAAGACATAAAAAGAATATTAACTCCTTGTATAAGCATAATTTGACTTGATTTTTCAAGTTATGCCAGACATGTTTCTTATTTCACTCAGGATAGATAGTGGTAAGTAAATAGTGAGTAATAGCCTTATGGAGCACAGAAGGAGGCCACATGGTGTCCCTGAAGGAGTTTCTGCTGCCATCCCTCACCTCTGCTCTCTGTCCCTGCACCTGATTCTTTTCCTTCATGGCACGTCTCACTCACAGCAGTAATTTATCCATTCACTTGTTTCCTTTAGGTCATCTCACCCAGCGCTATGTGCTCCGCCACTGTCTCTTACTTATTACTGTGTATCGAAGTACAGGGCTTGTCATGTAGCAGGTGCCCAATGTCTATGCATTATGTACATGAATAGTGCAGAAAAGTACTGGTGCAAAATCCAGGATTTAGCCCCAAAGACCTGGGCTCTCATTCTGACTCTGTTATTCACCAGCTAAATAACCTTGAACAAGTTATCTTATCTCCCTAAACTCAAAGATAATAGAGGGAGGGGCGCCTGGGTGGCTCAGGGGGTTAAGCGTCTGACTCAGTTTCGGCCCAGGTCATGATCTTACAGTTCAGTGTTCAAGCCCCGCATTGAACGGTGTGGAGCCTACTTGAGACTCTCTACCTCTCTCCCCATCCCCAGCTCACTCTATCTCTCTCTCCCCATCCCCAGCTCACTCTCTCTATCTCTCTCTCCCCACCGCCGACTCACTCTCTCTATCTCTCTCAAGAGTAAATAAATAAAATTTTAAAAAGATAATACAGGCAGATAATATCCCCTCTACCAACTCTACAAAGTGGGAAAAGAGGATAAGGATTAAATGGTCCCTCAGAGGACACTAGTGGCCTTTTCTTACACACCCTGCCGGAGCCACACTGTGGCAGCTGGCCAGGTCATGCCAAGCCTCCACCAGGCACAGTGCCAATCTCCGAAGGGGACCAAAAAACATGACTCTGGTTTCCTTTTCATTTTAAATAAACCCTGGGAGTCAACCTGCTGTAGTCAAGACTGTGGGCGGCTGATAACCCCGGAGAAGGCTGGAGACCCGGAATCCGGCTCCTGGCTCTGCAGACACACACCCCACAGAGGACTTGCCATGCTGGAAGCTTGTTAGCAGAAGGGCAGAGTGACAGCAGTCCCAGAATAGATCCCTCAGGCGCTCTCATTTATAATGCCCTTGTATCTGAGCTAATGCTGCTTAAGGATTCTGAGTCACATTTAGCCTTAAACCACCCTTGTCAGTGCAGAAGCTCTCAACCAGCCACCAGGGAGCAAACATTAGCAATGTATTATCACACCCGCACCACCCAGGCACAGAGCATGCCTGAAACACGACTTCCCGAGGGTGCACACCTCTCCAGGGCTTCACAGGATCGGAGCTGGAGGTCAAGCAAAGTCTTTTCAACAAAAAGCCTGCATTTGAACATCCTCAAGATGGATGCTTAGAAAGAGAGCACACAAAGAGAAGCCTCAGTTACCTTACCTTGGCTGCAGAGTAGCCCAGCGCTCCAGAGCACAACAAGGAATGTGGGGTACGCGTCTACGCAGTTTTGGCTGTAGAATAAAAAAAAAATGAGAAGAAAAATCAGAAAACAGGCTACTGCAGCACAGTCTGAAAACTACCTGAACCCCCAAATTGAGAATCACCATCACACATGAAGGACGACCCCCATTTGTAATTCCACTTCCATCTACTGATAAGACATGGTTATCAAATCAGACATAGGCAAATACATGCTCAGAATCCATTTATTCCCTTCCTCAGTGAAACCAGTAGAAGACTTAGTTTTTTGATGGATTCGTTTTGGCAGGGTTCCGCTTCTGGCTGTGCCAAAGTGCTTCTTAGAATTGAAAAATGAGCAACACAGACAGCAGGGCTGTGGCAGCTGTCAGGATTGAGGAGGGAGAGTACAGGAGAGAGGAGCCCATCTGAGGAAACCTTTGTCAGACACACAAGTCAGCTCCGACCCATAGGCTAGGCTGGGGGGAAAAAGATGAGCTTCGAGTGTTAAAGAAACCAAGGTAGATTCAGAAAAGCTGCCACTCAGAAAGTCTCTTGCTGGGGGTCTGATCGAGGTGTGCAAGGCTCAGTCTTCACTCCACTGGAGGGGGTCTCACCTCACACTGACCACCATGCTGATATTTTGCACCCTTTGTTTCCCGTAAGCTCACCACAGTTGTGTAGGTGCACAGGGTGGCTGCATGCTCTTTCTGTGGCTGCTGAAATAAGTAGCCAACACCTTAAATCATCTGGAGGTCAGGAGTCCAAAAAGCTTTCATTGCGCCATGCTCAAGGTGTGTCAGCATGGCTGCATGACTCTAAGGAAGAATCCTCTTTTCCTTGCCTTTCTCAGCTTCTAGAGATCACCTGCATTCCTTGGCTTGTGGCCCCCTTCCAACCTCAAAGGCAGCAAAGGTCAAGAGAAGGCTTCCTGACACCCACTTCTCTGCCTCCTTCTTCCACATTTAAAGGACACATGTTAGGGGCGCCTGGGTGGCTCAGTCAGTTAAGCATCCAACTTTGGCACAAGTCATAATCTCATAGTTCATGGGCTTGAGCCACAGCAGGCTCTGTGCTGTGGATTCTGTGTTTCAAAATGCTTTGGATTCTGTGTTTCCCTCTCTCTCTGCTCCCCTATCCCCACTCACTCTGTCTCTCTCTCTCTCTCAAAAATAAATATTAAAAAAATAAAAAGAACCCTTGTGATCACATCGGTTCTACCCAATAATCCAGAGTAATCTCTTGATTTTAGCATTGGCCAGTTAGCAATCTTAATTCCTCCTTGCCATGTACGGAATATACTCACAGGTTCCCAGGATTGGAGTGGGAAGATGTTTTGGGGCTCTTTATTCTGTCTACCGCAATTACTCTCACTTTCCCATGAGAAACAGAGGTTTAGAGAAGCTGAGTAATGTGCTGAACATCGTCGAGCTACACAGTGGCAGAGCCAGGATGCACATCCTGCTCAGTCCAACTCTGCCACCAGACCTGTTAGCTCTCCGACGACACTAAAAAAATAGTGAATATCCTCTTGAAAAGTTTACAGTCTTGGTCAGCACAAACAATATGCACATCCACGTTGATAAAAGTCTTCAACGAAGTAGGGACAGATGGAACATACCTCAACATCATAAAGGCCATCTATGAAACACCCACAGCTAATATACTCAAAGCGGAAAAACTGAGGCTTTTTTGTCTAAGGTCAGGAACAAGATGGAGATGTACTAAGAAGTCTTAACCACAGCAGGCAACAAAAAGAAATAAAAGGCATCCAAAGGCAAGAAAGAAATCAAACTTTCATTATTTGCAAACAACATGATACTCTATGTAGAACACTGGAAAGACTCCACCAAAAAAATTGCTAGAACTAATACGAATTCAAAGAGACCCAGATATGAAATCAATGTGCAGTAATCTGTTGCATTTCTATACACCAATAGTGAAGCAGCAGAAAAAGACATCAAGGAATTGATTACATTTACAATTGCACAAAAAACAATAACATACCTCAAAATAAACTTAACCAAAGAGGTAAAATACCTGTACTCTGAAAAATATAGAACAGTTATGAAAGAAATTAAAGAGGACACAAAGGAATGGAAAAGACATTCCATACTCATGGATTAGAAGAACAAACACTGTTAAAATGTCTATACTACCCAAAGCAATCCATACATGTAATCAATCCCTTCAAAATACCACTAGCATTTCTCACAGAGCTACAATTTAATATCTATATGGAACCACAAGAGACCCTGAATAGTGAAAGCAATCTTGAAGAAAACAAAGTTAGAGGCATCAACATTCTGGACTTCAAGCTATATTACAAAGTTGTAGGCATCAAGACAATATGGTACTGGCACAAAAAAAGACACAGAGATCAATGGAAGAGAATAGAAAATCCAGAAATTGACCTACCACTACATGGTCAACTAATCCTTGACAAAGCAGGAAAGAATATCCAATGGAAAAAAGACAATCTCCAACAAATGGTGCTGGGAAAACTGAAAAGCAAGATGCAGAAAAATGAAACTGGACCGCTTTTTTACACCATATACAAAAATAAACTCAAAATAAAAGCCATCCATAAAATAAAAGGATGGAAGACCAGGAAGAAACCGTCAAAACCTAGAGGAGAACACGGGCAACAACCTCTTTGTCCTCGGCTGTAGCAACTTCTTACCAGACAGGTTGCAAGAAGCAAAAATGAACTATTAGAGCTTCATCCAGATGAAAGTTTTCTGCACAGTGAAGGAAACAAACAACAAAACAAAAAAGCAGCCTATAGAATAGGAGAAGATATTTGCAAATGACATATATGATATAGTGTTAGTATCCAAAATCTATAAAGAAATTACCAAACTCAACACCCAAAACACAAAAGATCCAGTTAATAAATGGACAGAAAGGGGGGGAGTGCCTGTGTGGCTCAGTAGGTTTAAGTCAGTTAGGTCAGTCCAATTCTTGATGTTGGCCTAGGTCACAATCTCATGGTCATGAGATCAAGCCCCATGTTGGGCTCTGCACTGGGCAAGGAAACTGCTTAAGATCTTCTCTCTTTCTCTGCTCTCCTTCATCCTCAAAAAAGAAAAGAGAAGAAGAGAAGAGAAGAGAAGAGAAGAGAAGAGAAGAGAAAAGAGAAGAAAGGAAGAAAGAAATGGGCAGAAGACATGTATAGACATTTCTCCAAAGAAGACATCCAGATGGCTAACAGACACATGAAATGCTGTTCAACATCACTCATCATCAGGGAAATAGAAATAAAAACCACAATAAGATACCACCTCTCATCTGTCAGAATGGCTAAAATGAACAATCTGGAAACAACAGATGTTGGTGAGTATGCAGAGAAAGGGGAACCCTTTTGCATTCTTAGTAGGAATGCAAATTGGTGCAGCCACTCTGGAAAACAGTGTGGAGGTTCCTCAAAAATAGAACTATCCTATGATCCAGGAATTGCACTCCTAGGTATTTACCCAAAGGATACCAAAAATACATTTTCAAAGAAGGTACATGTACATTATCAACAATAGTCAAACTATGAAAAAAGCCCAAATGTCCATCAACTGACAAATGGATAAAGAAGATGTGTTATACATATATACAATGAAATATTACTCAGCGATCAAAAGGAGTGAAATCATGCCATTTTCAATGATGTGGACAGAGCCAGAAGACATGCTCAGTGAAATAAGACAAGCAGAGAAAGACAAATGTCATATGATTTTACTCATATGTGGAATTTGAGAAACAAAACAGATGAACATATGGGAAGGGGAGAAAAAAGACCGAGGGAAACAAATCACAAGGGACTGTTTATGACAGAGAACAAACTGAGGGTTGATGGTGGGAGGTGGGTAGGGGATGGGCTAAATGGGTGATGGGCATTAAGGAGGGGACTTGTCATATTGAGCACTGGGTGTTGTATGTAAGTGATGAATCACTAGATTCTACTCCTGAAAACAATATTACACGGAATGTGAACTAACTAGAACTTAAATAAAAACTTGAAAAAAGATAAAAAAAATACTTGCACATCCATGAAAAAACAACTTTACAAGACACGGAGGCATGGATGGGGAAGTGCGGCAATGAGATAGACTGGAAAGGGCATGTACCAGGATTTAGTCTCTGACCTGATATTGACCATCTGTTTGTCAATGGCAAAATAATCACTTTGGATGTAGTTTTCTTACCTGGAAAACAAAGAGACATAATAATTCTAAGATCCACATAAGCTTTAAGAGTTGATGCTCCAGTGAGGTGGTCCTCAAAGTGTTGTCCCTGGATGAGTAGCATCAGAAACACCTGGGAACTTGCTAGAACTACAAAAGTTAATGCCCATCTCACACCTACGGAATTAAAAACTCCGGGGGTGGAACCCAGCAATCTGAGTTTTAACAGCCCCTCTAGGTGACTCTGAAGCATGCTCAAGTTTGAAAAACACTGGTCTAACATAATTCAAACTATACAGGTAAAGCAAAAATGCAATTTTCAAAATGTATTTGGCCTTTTGTCCAAATTCCTTCTTGGATTCTTTCTTGTGGATCCTTTCTGATCTGATTCTCATGACTTTCCTCCCAAATCAGCTATGAACCCTTATTCAGACTGATGGTGTCTCATGCCTCGGTGCTACCACTGAGAGCTCTGGAATGACCAAGCCTTGGTCCATCCCCTGCAGAGAACCCAGAGAGGGTGAGCCATGTCCCTGGCCACAGGAACTTACATGTCACTTTGATGATCAAATGATCCTCTACTGAAAAAGTCAATGAAATTAAAGGTAAGAAAATCAGTGTATCCTATCCTGGAATACAGACACAGGAGAGAACAAAGCCCCGCTGACCTCACTAGGCACACAGGGGTTTCACTGATCTAGTGGACACAGTAGTACTCATGTCAGTACTTCTGTATCTCATTCCCAAAGGGGGAGAAAAACAAAAGGGAAAAATATGAGTTCTTTTCTCCATGAACACATTGATAGTGTAGTGCATCAAATTGAACACAGCACAGGGAACTGTTGACAATTTCACAAACAGCTCAGAATCAGACCTGGAGGAAGGACAGGAGCCTTGAATAAATTTATCATTTGGAGTGAAGTACTTAGTGAATAAATAGGTCTTGTATGCAACTATGCAGCAGCCCAACATCACATCTATTATGTATTACAGGAATAAAACTACAGCCTTCGTATCCATTTCCCAGTTCAAGAAAACTAGGGAGAACATTCCTTTCTTTTCATTGAATAATGCTTTTTGTTTGATGGGATCTAATACCTGAGGCTCCAACAGTTTGAAAATCTATTAATATCAAAGATTGCCCCTGCATCGTCTTCAATCTCATGCTTCTGTTTTTGTTTTCAAGTACTGGTTTGGGCTGGGTAATGCAGTTTTTTAAAATGTTTAATTATATAAGGGGTTTGCTCATTAAAAAGAACAGTACAGTAATGTGACATTGGATCAGTCATTCGATCATTCCTGCCTATTGTCTCAAGTCACCTGGGTCCCTAAGAAATCATAGTTTGTCTGGATTGGAATGAAACTCCCAGCTCCTGTCCCTTGATCTAGCTCAAGCCAGTCCTTTTCCAATCCAGTATCTCTGACCCTTCTATCCACAGCTCCACGTGCATATGTCCCTCCTTGACAGAGAGCCACTACTGGGCTGAAATCAAGTAGTGATGGTCAGTGACAAGGCTGTCTCCGGAGCTGGAGCCTCATGGATGCTCACATGGTCTTTAAAGGCACAAGGCTTGGGTCTGATGCCCAGTCTGCCACTGTGTGAGTATGGGTGCAGTTCCCAGCTTCACTGGGTCTCAATTTTCCTCATCTATAGGAGGTGAATGGAGACCTGAGTAATTACTGCCCTGGCTTGTGAAAATAAAATTAGCCCAGTTCATCACAAGCATTCAGTAAGCCATGGTTAGTATTGCTCCAATGTCTTCCTTCTTACAATACCCAGTGGAAATGTCTTTCCCACTGACAAATTATTATTATTCCAGATTTTCTTTTGTGGAGAGTTGTGTGCCATTCTGTGAGACAGAATTGACCAACCCATCTTGGTGCTCATTTTCCCAGGTCTCATTCTGAGCTGCTTGCCGGATTTGTCAACAATTCACTGTGCTGCGTTTAATTTGATGCACTTATACTACCAATGTGTTCATGCGGAAAAGGATTTGTGTTTTCCCTTCTGTTTTTCTCCACCTTTGGGAATAAGTACAAGAGAACTTATATGTGTTTTGTTAGTTTGGATTAACATAAAACAAGTAAATTATCGCTAATAATAGTAACAGTAGCAATACTAATTGATAGAATCAATGCAGATCTATTAGCTTCAAATTATTTACAAATCCACTCTACTTAGAAGTGAATCTAAAGTGGATTCTCAGGGGTGCCTAGGTGGCTCAGTCAGTTAAGCGTCTGACTTCAGCTCAGGTCATGATCTTGTGGTTCCTGGGCCCCAGCCCTGCATCAGGTTCTGTGCTGATATCTCAGAGCTTGGAGTCTGTTTCAGATTCTGTCTCCCTCTCTCTTTCTGCTCCTCCCCCACTCATACTCTCTCTCTTTCAAAAATAAATAAAGGTTAAAAATTTTTTTTTAATTAATAAATAATGTGGATTTTGAGAGGTGCAGGGGAGAAGGGGCATTAGGGTGACATTTTCCAAAAAAATGCATTTTGTGAAACACTTAACCCTGGATATGCTCTGCCCAAAAACAGACAGAGAGAGGTGTATTTGTAGTTAAAAAAGACTTCCCCCTCTTGGAGAACCAAGGATCACAGTGTTCCTCAGTACATTAAAAGTTCTCAAAAGCCTTGTTTTACAGAACTTGCTCTCCTCTGTCATACCTATTACAAGCCCACCGACTTGTAATCTATGGAACATATGTAGGAAATTATGTTTGTCCAGAGACCCAGCTCCTCTATGCAACCTGTGCTTACTGGCATTATAAGGAAGAATCTTAGGTCAGTTTAACTGAGATATTTCTCCAGAAAACTAACTGTGTCCTAGCTGTGCTCATCATGTGGGAACACAACTTTGAACTATGCTTTGCTCACAGGAAGAGTCAAGATCAAGATTCTTTATATCTCTCAAACCCCGACTCGGCCCTGCCCTCGTGGGAGGTGGGTGATGGGACAGACCATTTACCAAGGCCATGTTGGAGCTGATGGCCACTTCCAGCTGCCACACCTGGTTATCAACTGCCCCTTAATCTTGAACCACTCAGCAGGCATATTTTATCCTGAAAAATCTGCATTGGTCTTTTCAATTCACCAGCACCATTTATCCTTTAAGCTAGTTTTTCTTTACAACCATGGTCTGGAAACATTTATGATCTCACACCCCATCAACCAGAAAATTTTATCACGCAACTCTGTGACAGGGATAATTCACACACCACTCTCAACATGTATATTAAAAATAAGTAAAGCTTAATTTCTTATTTTTTAGATAACAAGAGTAAATTCCTGTTTTTTCTTTTTGCACATTCAAGCCTCAGCCTGCACCTTCTTTGGTGCTTTTGGGTGCCCCTAGACAAGCTACTGCCAGAAAAGAATCTCTACCCGCCTGACCTAGGACCCCTTGTCCATAGCTTCCTGGCAATTGCACGCACACTGGCACTGCTGGGCTTTGCCAGCATGCAGCAGTACAATTCAACAAACCACCAGAAGCACACAGAGTGCTGTCAGCTGGGTCAGGGAGGAAGTGGTCTTTGTAACAGAACCACAGCAGTGTCTGGGCAACCTCCATCTTCCAGAAGATTCTCCTTTTCTCCTCCTTAGTTGCTACAACTCTACAGACCCTGGCTCTCCTCTTGCGGAGGTGAAGTATGGACACATGAGTTTGGGAAGCTGGGCCGCGCAACCCCCAGCACGGCAAGGATGTCCAGCCACTTTCCTCTGGCACCTGCTTCCCTCACAGACCCCACAGCATTGCAGAGCTTCCAAACCACCTCTGCCAAATGTCACTTCTGCAATTTGGAGGCCAGCCCTGGGGCCAGGTGTGAGCACAGTCATTTCTTAAGTGCAGAGCCAGCCCCCTCCTGGGGGACATGGCAGAAACTGGACGGCCTGGTCTCTTCCATGTCATCTTCATTGAAGGCAAAATGGAAACTGGACCTCTCCCAAGGTGTGCCAAACTCCACACGCTGGCTGCCATGTCTTACTTCTCCAGAGAGGATGCTCTGACTGTAACTGCTGATAACACGGAGATCTGGGCAGAAAGAGGCTTCTCTTTCCAAAATAGTAAAATAGCATTAATGTTTCCTTCAGGTTATTTTCAGAGAGTATTTGGTGTCGGCCCTGATCAAAGACACCTTCTTCATACCTCTTGCACCTAAGGTGTCTGAGAAGTATTCTCATGTCTCCCCCCTGCAAACTGCACCTACTTTGTTCCTGACCCTCCTTTAAGTGTAAATGTCTAAAGTGGCTTAAACTATATCTTTACTTTTTCAGTTGATTTTAAGAATTAATACACTGACAAACGGGCACCCTCCTACACTGTTGGTGGGGATGTAAACTGGTACAGCCCCTCTGGAAAACAGTGTGGAGGTTCCTCAGGAAACTAACAATAGAACTCCCCTAGGACCCAGCAATAGCACTGCTAGGAATTTACCCAAGGGATACAGAAATGCTGAGGCATAGGAGCACATGTACCCCAATGTTCATAGCAGCACTATCAACAATAGCAAAAACATGGAAAGAGACAAAGTGTCCATCAAAAGAAGAATGGATCAAAAAGATGTGGTTTATCTATACCATGGAATACTACATGGCAATGAGAAACAATGAAATCTGGCCATGTGTAGCAACATGGATGGACCTTGAGGGTGTTATGCTGAGCGAAATAAGTCAGGCAGAGAAGGACAAATATCATATGTGTGCACGTATAGGAGGAATAGGAGGAACTTGATGGAGGAACAAGGGGGAGAAGAAGGGCGGAAATGGTGGGGGAAAGGGAGAGAGGCAAACCATGAGAGACTCTTGAATGCTGACAAAAACTGAGGACTGATGGATGTGGGGGGAAGGGGGATGGGCATGGAGGAGGGCACTTGTGGGGATGAGCACTGGGTGTTATGTGGAAACTAATTTGACAATAAACTATTTGTAAAAAAAAAAACAAAACCAGAATTAATACACTGACGGTCCAAATGTTAAAATAGAAATGTCCCTGTAGATAGTTTAGCCAAAAATTTCCTTGAGACCAGACTGCTGGAATTACCCTGCTCAGGACTGCTTAGTATGAGTGAAGGGGACCCAGAGCAGGTTGTGAGGACCCGAGTGAAGGGGAGGTCTTGGAGGGATATCAAGCACTTTGGAGCAGCCTGAAGCCCTAAGCACAAATGGTAAAGGGTCCAAACAGGGTGATGGACCTCGGATATCAGCCTGTGACAATCTCTTTGGGTATCCATGAACACCCCTTTGGAAAGATCTCTGTGGCCATCAGAGCCACCTGAGAATTGAGACTGAAGGCCAGCTCCTAGGCTCACTCACATTCAAAGACTTTTCCCCGACAGGTACATAGGCACAAAGAAGCAGACAGGTCACTGCCTGACACTGCTGTTCAAATACATTCTGCATAAGGAAAAATGAGTGTTTGAATAATATCCATTCAGATTTGCATCCCAAATAGCTCCCATCTCCTTCGCTGAGCTGCTCAAGTGTTTTCAAACAGCTTTTTTAATCAGGAGTAAAGAAATGGGGGTGGGGAGGGAGGAATTGCACAGCTCCCCCGTTCTTCCTCTTCTGTTCTAGTTGCTCAAGGAGAGGAGGCATTTACGAAAGGCCTTGGCACACCTCCAGAGTCCACCACAGGGACGTAAGGGGCAGTGAGCTGAAGACTGCCACCTTCACATCCCTTCTGCTGCTTCCAAAGCCAGCCAATGAGTAATGGCTGGTTTTCGTGTTAGTGCCTTTGGACTAATTCCCCAGGAAATCAGTAACGCTGTGACTATATGACTGGCTCAGAAGTTTCTGGAGCAAACGGGGAGCTGTAGTGATTGCACATGTCCCCACTCCCAACCCCACTGTCCCCAATTCCTTTCTTTCTTTAAGGATGACATATAAGGATGATCAATGACTCCCCCAAAGCACCCCACCACCCAGCTGAGGTTTAATCCTTCTTGGGAGCTCTGCCTTACTGGCATCCGAAGGTTGACCCAGAGACCCTCGAGGGTGGTGTTCACTCCAGTAGGGAGCCCCCCCCCCTTACCCAGGGCCCCACTCTGCTAGTTTGCAATATCAGGGTTTGGACTCACTTGGCAGTGTAGACACGTTCAAAGGCAAGCGTCCCGGTCCTCTGGAAGCTCCGCCCATTCTGTGTCTTGCTTTCATGCTCCACCTTGTGAGCAAAGAACCCTGGCAGATGGAAAGGTTTGGATCTGGTTTATCATGGGCACGATCATGAGCCTGTTGTCCCATTTTTTTAGTAAGATATTAAATGTCCCTCTCTGTGCCCTCCAAACAGCCCTAAATGTCTTCTAGAAAATATCATTTGCCAAAAATTCATTCGGCAGCTCTCTCTACTAACTACTGCACTTGGTGATGGTGATGTGATGGTTAGCAAAGCATGGTCTCCACTTTGGATCTCATAGTTGAAGTAACTAGACAAACAAGGAGAGCAGAAACTGCAGTCTAGTGACTCATGTTAAGAGGAAGCTGAGTGAGAACACAGAGCCATCCAGGGTCCAAAGACAACTATAATAAAGTGTTGGGTAGAGTATAATAATAGAGTACAGTATAATAGGTAAACATAATAGAATGTTGGGATCATGGAGGAATCCTAGAAGAGGTATCATCCAGGATAAGATCTGCAGAACATGTAGGAATTAGCCACATAGAGGGAAGGGGCAGGGGACCACAGAAGTGACCACCCCACTGATGTGGAATGGAAAAGGCAAAAGTGCAGAGGCAAGAACTGTCTTCATTTGGTATGTCCAGCTTCTGCTGGGGGAAATAAGGAGTAGACAGTAGAAACCAGCAGAATTACAAAGGAAACGAAAGAGGTAGATGGTGTATTGTTCTGTGAAAGACGTTTCCCTTTGTGGCTTGCCACGTGCTAGACACTTATCTTGCCTCTGAGAATGAAACACATGAAGATCATTGGCCTGAGGAGCTTCTGTTCTAGTGAGGGTGGAAGAGGAGGAGGCAGACCATATACCGTGAAAGAAACACTTAGATGAGAATTATACAGTGTGTTGCACTGTGGGTGGAAGAGGACGCGGAGCATGGTGAGGGACCCTGTGCAGTACTCACACGGTGGAAAGAGCGAAAAAGCACTGAGAGAGCCCAAGCTTAGAGGAGAGTTGAGAAGTGCCTACCGGATTTGACCGTGTGACTGTGACCTTTGTGAGCCTCAGTAAGAAAATCAGAATTTGTTCCCATCTCATGAGCAACAAAGAGTCACATTAGCAGGGATAAGCTGAGCAGTTGCTGTAATGAAAGCCACTCTGTCTTCTGCATGGGGAGTGTCTGAAGGGGTCACCCCCAGGACGGGAAGCAGGAAGATAGGGAGCCCAGTAAGGTGAGGCGGTGGGCTATGTGGGATGCTGAGGAGCCAGAATCTCAAGAGTTTGTCTCTAGATAGGAGAGGGGGATGGGGGAAGAATGAAGGTCTTTCTCCCCTCCACTCCTGTTTTACTCCTCTACTTTTGTTTCCTGAATATTAGGGGTCCCTGTGAGATTCCTTTTCATCAGCTTCATATGAACCTCCTCAGAAAGATGTGAAATGGATGCCTTATCAGCCATGTATTCATGTTTTCTTTTGGGCAAAAGCATAGCCCTCCACCAGCAATGTGTCTGTCTGAAGCAAGGTCACTGGTAGCCACAGGGTTGCTTGTAAGAAGGGGGTGTCACCCCCACTTTGGGCCCTTCAGCAGAAACCTGACATCTCTTCCCTCCCTGGGCCTTGTGCCAACTCTGCCAAGCTGGCCATGCTGTCTCCACTATGTAGACAAGGCCCCAGTGTCTCAGAGAGGTTGGATGGTTTTCTCAGAGTCACACCACTGGTGAGCAGTGAAGCTAGGGGTTCAAATCTAAGGAGGCAGATGAGGATGTTTTCCCTTGTTGCTGTCACATTGAAGCTCACCGAAGGGATCCCATCAGGTACACTGGGTTTAAATACACATCTGTCTGCTCTGACAGTCTCTTCTTAGCACAAAGGACAGTAGGAAATTCTGCTCACTGCCTTCCCAGAACATAAGGGGATGGCCCTCACCTTTGAACATGTAGCAGAGACAGCATTAAGAAAGTCAGAGGTGATTTCTGCCACCAGCAGTCAGCAGTACAACGTGGCTGTCCTTTGCACCTGCCTTTCTTCTTCCTCTCCTTGCTCAGAGAGACAGACTCCTTCCTCTTTTCCAAGGCTTGCTCTCTACCTGTGACCTTGACTCCATTCCTCCTGCCTCTCTAGGCCTTTGTCTCATCAGTGTTCTCTCCAGTTCCTGAACCTTCCTTCTCCTTTTCCCTCTTTCTCTTGACCCTAGAAACATACTCAGATCTTTCTTACCCAACAAACAGAAAACCAAACCTGCCCCAGTCTATGATGCTTTACGTCTCCCTCCTTCTTAGCTAAACTTGAAAGAATTTTGCTTCCTTTGCCCACTCCTCACCATCCATTCATGCTCCACCCCTGGGTTATTTTCCATCATGTTACAGAAACCTTAGGTGCAAAGACCATTGACACACTTATCTTGGCTACCTGTTGACAGTAGGCCAAACTGGAGAGAGAGTGCCAGAGCCAGAGAGACAGAGACAAAAGGCTGCAGACCATTATGGAGCACACACCGTATGCTGGGCACTAGAAGCTACTTTCCTGGATAATTCTTGGCAGTTTTGTTTTGTTTGTTTGTTTATTTGTTTGTTTTTTAAGTAGGCTTCATGCGCAGTGTGGGGCCTGAACTCACAGCCCTGAGATCAAGACCTGAGCTGAGATCAAAGGCTGGACGCTTGACCAGCTGAGCCACCCAGACACCCCTCTGTGCAATATATTCAACAGACACTTAAGGAAGTTTTCTTAGCCCCACTTTTAAGTTGAGGAAGCTGAGAGTCAGAGAAGCCAAACAATTCTCTCAGGATCACATAAAAAATCTTGAGATTTTAGTTAGGCACAAAGTTACTAAGAGCCAGCCATGCAATATGAGTGTTCAAAGGAATAATACTCCCATGATTATCTTAATAGAATTGATGTCTGGGTCTCAGGAACAGTGAGTTTCCCGGCAGAGTGTCTACCTGCATCTTAGAAAAGCTCGGGGCAAGAATGGTGGGAGGGTATAACCAATGACAAGGGACACTGGAAACCAAGTCACAAAAGAAATGATACATTGATGACAAGATGCTATAGCTGACTCTGTAAACCTAGAAGCCACCAGGATAGTACAGAATTTTCCAAAGAATAGAAACAAAACCAGTGCATAGAAATTATAGGGCAGCAGATTTCAGCACACATAGGAAAGAACTTCTTGAGTAAGGAGCTTTTAAATAAATGAAATTGAGACAATATACATAGCATAAGTGTCTACATTTTAGAATTGGTTTGAATCTCAGTTCAACCATTGTTCTAGCCTTTCCAAGCCCCACTTTGTTTATCTGTAAAATAGAACTAATTACATGTATATATATATACAGACAGACAGACACACACATAATTCACAGGTCGGAGAGATTCAGTGAAATAATATTATGCCCAATACAAAGCTCTGTGCTTGAAACAAAGCAAACTTCCAATGAGAAGGGCGATCTCAGTAGGTTGTGAGCTCTCCATCTCCAGAGGGTTCAGGCAGGAGCTGCTAAGAATGGTGTAAATATGATTTTCGCTTTGGGGTGCGACATGGGTCCTGTTTCTAGAGCCCATTTAACCCTAAGTTTGTTGTTAGATCTTCCAAAATGGTGCAAATGAGATTCACTTTGAGTGTGCATGTTGGGGTGGGAGTACCAGGGATGGCATGGAAAGGTAGAAGCTCCCTACTAGCTCTCTATCCCTCCTCATCTTATTCTCAGAAACCCTTTGAGTGCAAGGCCATCATGTCTACCTTCCTTGCTTCACAGCAAGAAGAGAGTTGAGGCAAGAGAAGATGCCAATTCCCACCACCTTTCCCAATGCCCAGAAAGACTGTAGGAGTTGTTCTTCCACTGGAGGACACTTTTTCTCTGTTGCTCCTCTTTGGGTTCCCATACACAGCCTCGGTGCCCATTCCCCTCAGCTCAACGTCTCCTCTCAATCTAATTAGTCTGGTTTCTTATGGAACTCACTTTCTCTAAACCTGTGTTTCTTAGGTTTGCTGCATGTCAACACTGCTGGTACATTGGCAGGAGAGGCTGGAGGCTCAAGATGCTATTTATGGGAAATGCTTCTATCTGTACTTCCTGGGAAACCAGGCTTTGGTGGTTCTGGCCCAGCTTTCTTGGAATGATGTATTTTAAACTTGCTCTGTGCTTCCAGATCTGTGTTTTAGCTGGATCGAGCTGGAAGAGAGCCACAACTTCAAAGATCTGATGACTAAACAATGTTTAAGGGTCAGAGGAGGAAGTTCCAGCAGGCAAGCTGGGCTCTGGCCTCTTTCTGGGAAATGAGGTTCTCACACAGTGTACAGAGAGCATAACCCTGGACACCATCATGCACACATGCGGACGGGACCTCTTTGTCTCGGGACAAAGACCAAGTATACAGTGCCTGGCAACAGCATGTAAATATTTCTTAAAACTCAGAAGAAGGGTTTGAAATGGCATTTGGCAGGGCAGGGGGAGAAAGGTACAGCTTTTGCATATATTCTGAGCTCTCTAAGGAAGACCTATGGTTGCAACGTCGGGGCTAATTAGAATTGCAAAGAGAGGCTCTGGACGCGGACTTGAACCTTTGTGTTTGCCTGGAAACTCACGGTGTAAGTGAGTACAGATGTTCTTTCCTGAGTCATTTGAATTTTTCTTGTTCCCTGACACGGGCATATTTAGCAGTTACAAAAAGGCCTCACACGGGAGTCTCCACATCACATGGCAGTCGGGGTCTCTGCCTCAGAGGGAAAGCATTGAGGGATTGCTTCTGTGGCTTCAAAAGAACAACAGTCTGTCCTTCCTCCAAGCACGGGGGCAACATCATTGTGCAAAGTCATTCTGCCCCAAGTTACCCTAGCTGCTCACAAGGGGCTGGGAGGTCAGAGGCCATGATGTGGCGACCATGTAGGGTGTGCCCAGCCTGAAGAAGCCTCCAGCCCCAAACAGTAGCTCCACTGTGGTCCATGTTTATATCTCTCACTAGGAAGCTTCCATCCCACTCGTCAGTGGCTGGAACTCTATTAGTGAGGCCACTGGATTGTGTCACTATCTATCCAAAATGACCTTTCAAAAGTCAGGGCCCTTACACTGTGGTTGTTACAACTCAGGCCTTTGCCTTGCTATCATCTTTCCATCCACACTGTAAAAAAGAAGAAGACTTAACTCATCTGCCAAAAATAATTAGGAACTTCACTATACCCCTCATGTCTGATCAGGGCTTGCTCTACCACTAAGGGAAAGGCCCAGGACCCACTTGACAGGCCAAGACCAGGTTCTGCATCTCATCTTAGGAGAGATGAAGAGACTCTATTCTCACAACAGGAGACTGTGCAGCCTCCCGCAGCTCGGCTTTGAACTGAGAGGGAGCACTTCAGGGTGATCTTCAGCCCTTCAGCTAGCTTAGCCCCAACCACACAGGCCAGTGACAAGGTACTGGTTCCTCTGTCCACTGATACTTGTCAGCTACACTGACATTCACAAGGGGAAGGGCCAGAGGGGAGACCCTACACAGAGCTGGGGAGGACCGCCCACTCAGTCACCCATGCAAGTGTCCACAAACACCAGAAGGGTCTTTGAAGCCTTCTTACTGACCTTGTCAGATCATCTCTTCTCCCTATCCTTTCTTTTCCCAGGAGACCCACCCCACAGCTATATCCCCATAAAGCTGGGACATTGACCATCTCAAAGGGGTCCCTGCAGGTGTCTACACGTTGAATAAATGAAACCCTTGCTGATTGCAAGGCCAAGGGAGCTCATGATACCTGCATGAAATAGCAATGGCTGGAGGAATAGCCGTCTAAACAATCCATCTGTTCCCTCTCTGAGCTGCAATATATGTGTGAATTTAGTACGAAAATATTTGGGTCAAAAAGTGGCCAAATGTTGTTCTGAAAAATACTCAGAAGATGCAAAGGTAGGTCTTTCTGGTGTGGGGAGGTCTCAGGGAAGAACTACAGGGCTCAGAAGGCTAATTCTCAGCCTCTCTGGCCAGGTTCAAGTTGGGGGGAAATAACAGTATCCCAAATTGGTTAAACATTCAAATTTCCAACGTATGATGACAGTGTGTGAACATGTAATAGTTACCATTAAGTTATAGCAGCTACCCTTGGTAATTACTTTCATTTTTTCTCTATCTTAATAAACCATGAAACACAAAGCCACTGGAAATACTTAGAAAAAGAATCTGTGGCAGTCCTAACCCAGAGCTTTAAAAAGAAAATTCTACATGGTCTTGTCTTTCTGAGGTCTGCGTAGTTTGCATTTTTCTTTTTTCCTTGCTCGGTTTTCTTAAGAGATAGAAAGGTTAATGGAAATGCAAACCCCACAAGAAGAAAAATGTGTCCTCTCCCTCTGTATGTTAATATGCATATGAAAAATGCTTCAAAATTATACATTGCCAGGAAAAAAGAAATACACAAAGAATCTCTTTCTTCAAAAGAAAAAAGAAGCAATACAGAGATATAGTAAGAGTAAGGTGATTTCTCCCTCCCACTGTCCAAAAATCTTTTTTTCTTCTCACTTACCGGTGACAGGTAACATCACTTTCACTGAAGTCAACCAGCTGCCCTTAACAAAAGCCCAGTGTGTTGAGTCAGTATGTATTTCCCTTTCCCTTTCTGGGCTTCTTGCCTCCCATCCCGTCTCTATCCATAGTAATTAATAGTTAAGCAAACACTTCAACAAGAATTATTATATAAAGCTCTTAGGTTGCTGCCCCGGCTCTGCAAACATGGTTAGTCACCAACATTAAAGTGAAAGAAATACCAGAAGGAAAACCCCCAAAGTCATACATAAATGCATATATCTTATCCATTCAAAGAAAAAGAAACAAATACAAATAAGGTGATGGTGGGTACAAGTGTGCACAGACACAGAGAACAGTGTAAACCTCTGACGTTCAAACAACTGGCAAACAAAATCTGCTGTGTGTTCCCTCTGAGTGAGGTATTCCCTTACCGTTCTGGACCACGCTGATGAGGGTGACGATGACCAACAGGACAATATTGCCCACTGTTTCCTGGTCCATGTTTGCTTCGGGCTCCCCAGCAAGGACTGCTCAATGTGCTGGCACCCCGTGCTGTGCAGGAAGAGGAAGTGAGGGCCCTGCCTTTCATCATTAGAATTTCCGAAGGTCCCATCAGTTACACAGTGACTTCTTCTTTTTCCTCTTCTTCTTCTTTTTTTTTTTTTTAACTAGCCACCAAAGTGTCCTGGCTCAGTATGACCTGCCAGGGGAAGAAGAGCTTGGAAGAGGAGCAGAAAGGGAAGAAAAGAATAAAACTTATGTTTTAGCGGCACCTGGGTGGCTCAGTGGGTTGAGGGTCTGACCCTTGTTTTCATTCCGTTCAGGTCATGATCTCTAGATTCCTGAGAGGGGACCCCACTTTGGGCTCTGTGCTGATAACCTGGAGCCTGCTTGGATTCTCTCTCTCTTTCTCTGTCCCTGTACCACTCACTCACTCTTGCTCTCTCTCTTTCTAAAAAAATAAACTTAAAAAAAACCCCTCAAACTTGGGTTTTATTTATAGAGCACCAAAAAGATCTGTGTTTTGAGTACTGTTTTCCTTTTCTTGATTTCCTGGGGGAAAAAAACCCTGAATGCATAACACACAGCAGGGCCCAGGGTAACAGCCACAGAATAAGGCCTGGATGGGTGAATATATGGATGAAAGAGTAAGAGGGGGAAGCTGACATCTCTATTTCCACAAAAAAGGGGGGGGCAAGAGATTACACTAACCCAAAAAATTTAGATAAGGAACAGAAATGAGGTTCCTTATGACCCTTAAGGAAACTTGTGAACAGGAAGTATTATTAAACACCATGGCTGGCCCTCAGAGCTGATTGTTAAGCACCTTCCTGGAATGGTCTCAATGTGGTAAGAGGAGAGAGAAGGTGTAAGAAGGAGTCTGCTGGGGAAGCTAGGTGGTGACACAGCATTTTACAGGACAGCTTTCTCCTAGAAAATGGCAATCCCCCTGAGGCCATACAGAAAATGTGAGATTCCTACAACCTTCAGCCCAGAACCAAAAACTCTTTGGCAGTGACAGAGAGGAAATTTTATCAAAATCTCACTTTGAGAGAGAAGGTCAGCCACTATACATGGTAGCATGAAAGAGGTGGGCTTGAGTGTCCTCCATTCAGCTGAGAAGAGACAGACATCCATGGAGGCAGTGTCCAGAGATTGGAAGCAAGGAAGCCAGTAACTAGGGCAGTCCAGTTATAGTCTGGACACTCCTGAGTACTTTCTGAAGACCTGGAGCACTCTGCCAAGCGTGATGTCACAAGACTGCTCAGGAGCTCAACACCAGCAAGATTTGTGTATTCACCTTAATGATATCTGATTTGTATGGGAAAGTTTGGTAAGTTACAGAAGATGCTCATGGCCCATATATAAGAGTCTGCACCTCTAATGATGGGGACATCATAAGTTAGAGATAATGCACAGAAGTGAATGCCAGTCCCTTTTTAAAGTACTCCAGTTGCAAACAATGGAAATTTAGCTCAAATTACCTTGGGGGGGAAAAACGGTGGAGGTAAGAGGGGTGAGGAGTGGGGAAATGATTGGCTCAAAAAAATCCAAGGACCCAAACAACCAGAAGCTGAAAAGAACAGAGCTGTGGTTGGGCTTTGGAGACCGAGCATATTCTCTCTCTCTCTCTCTCTCTCTCTCTCTCTCAAAAAGAGTCCTCTCTTTCTTTCAATTCCCTCTTTCTTTCTCAAGTTTCTCTTGGTTTGTCAGCTTTATTCTGTCTGCAGACCACTTTACTCCACACTACAAAAGACTGACTTTGTAGTGTAGTCTCATCTAAGTTCTTACAAAGAACTCATTGGCCCTGGCTAGTCACATATCATTCCTTGGACAACCAGATGGCAAGAAAATGAGAGAACTTGGAAGTCCATAGTTGTCATATCGTCCCCTAAAGAAAGATTGGGAGGACTGGAGGCATGTCAGGTATATATATCCTATCACACTGTGACTGTCCTCTACTTACAATTCCAGACTGAAACACCCTTTTACTAAAGAAGTGTTTCTATCATACGGTCTGATGTTTTTAAGGCTCAGCTTAGTCTCTTTCCTGCTTGGGTGTTTGTGTTTATGGTATGTATGTGTGTGTCATCAACTGCAGGCACACACAAAACAGCATGAACAGAATCCAACAATGTCTTTGAAAATCATTCCAGCTGGGGTTCCTGCAATCCAAGAAGGGCAGCTTCTCTGCTGGCTTCCCAAGTGCCCAGGAGCCCCACAAATTCGGACTGGAGTGGGGTGGGGGGTTGGGGGTGCGGATTCGGGGGATGGGAGGTGGGGGTGGGTAATGCCCAACCATTTTCACTTTAAGAAGATAGAAGTCCCCAGCAGGAGGTTCAGGAGCTACAATCCCCCCTCCCTTGAGGGCCCTCTACATCCGAGCTCCCCGGAGTCACCCTGCCAGGGTGGAGAGCATGTGCCGATGGAGGGAGTCCACTTTACCGGGGAAGAGAGTTTTAATAGTCAGCCGAGATGGCCATTAAATTACAGTGCGCACATTAAGATTCTGGCTGCTGCAGCGGAGGAACACTTACCAGAGGTGAAGCCTCTGAAAATGTCATTCATCTCAATTGAGAGCTGCTGAGACAGAACAAAAAGATGGACACCAGGGGAGCCGGGGGAGGGGAGGGCAGAAGCTGGCTCTCCATTTCCCACTACTAACAAGAAGTTCCAGTGCCCCGCAGTTGGGGCTGGCAGGGCTCAGACCAGACCATGAACAGGACCCGCAACCCTGAGAGGTCTGTGCTTTTGCTCCTCAACACAGCCCTCTGGAGACAGGGATCTCCTCCCATTGCCCAAGGGAAGAAACTGAGGTTGCAGGACGAGGATTCAAGTCCAAGCTTGTCTAGCTTCAAAGTCTAGGTCCTCAACCACTCTGCTGCTTCTGGAAGAGTTTGGGACTCCCTCGTCCTTCTGCATCGTGATTGGTGACCCCCTCAGAGGCTAGTGAATTAATCAATGGCTCCTGGCCCCTAAAGAGATATTTTTTAAATGTTATGTTATTTTATTTTTGAGACACAAAGAGAGAAAGAGTGTGAGCAAAAACGGGGGAGGGGCAGAGACAGAGGGACACACAGAATCTGAAGCAAACTTCAGGCTCTGAGCTGCCAGCCAAAAGCCTGACTCCGGGTTGGAACACATGAACCTCATGACCTGAGCTGAAGTCAGATGTTTAGGCAATTGAGCCATCCAGGCACCCAAGAAAGATTTTTTTTTTAAAGAAAGGAAAGGAAAGAAAATGCATGTCACAGGAAATAACATATTCCCCAGACATCTTGTTGTTGTAAAGGTTAAATTAGCTAGACTATTCCACAGCTCCAAGCTGTGAGCCCACCTCTATGTCCCCAGATCCCTGCTCTCAGACCCCACCTGATATGTCTATGCTGCATTATAGCATGTGACAGGTTAGTTAGACAAATGTGCTGGGAATAGGGAAAGATAATTAGCACATTCATTAATTTAGAGTACTGCTAGTGGTTTGACTGTGAAGGACAACCATTTGTCAAAAGTGATCAGGACAGCTGGGGCCAAACAGCCACTAAGGGGGGAAGCAATTCAGAGAAGGCAATGGCACTGACCAGCTGTTATAAAAAACATGAGAGCTAGCTGGTCATATGCTTAGCATCAACTGGACTCCATCACCATGGCAGCAAGGGGCCACTTCGTTGCCTGTCAAGCAACAACATTCATATATCCTTCATCTCAGCTCCTGTGCATGTTGCCATTTCATGACATCACTTCCTTTCACTTTCCAGGCAGGGGTGCCCTCCCTTTTCATCAAGATGAGTACTTCCTTCATAAATGCTGGGAGTAAGGGAGCAAGCACAGAATTCTGGGCTGGGGCCATCAACTCTAGCTAGGACCTAAAGATATAGCTTATGCCCATGCCCATGCCTACAAGCACATACTGTATAGATGCATACAAAAGAGTTCCTTTATTTTCAGCTAATCTAAAAACTATTCAGAACACACTGATCTGAAAGATAGATGATATGAACAGAGACCAGGCCATGTTCTGTTCTAGATATCACACACCAATAGTCTCCAAGAGAACCAAATCAGACTGATTAAAATGCTCAAGTCTCCTTCCCCAGCTACTATCAGATGGTCTTTCTTTACATGAAGAGCCCGTGGTCCTGAATGAAATGGAATTAAATAAAGATAGGCTTTCATGACAATAAATAGATGAGGAAACAGAGGTATAGTTAATTGGCTGTAACCTCAGTCCAATTGATAACATTGCACATTTGCTCAGGGCATTGAGAGTGCTTTACAAATCAAAATGACATTTACAGATATGACTTCCATCTTCTAGAGTCTTAAGCTAAAAGCTGATAAGACCAGTGCAAAGAAACAAACAGAAGCTGAAGTCCACAGGAACACAGACTGCAAGAAACCGAGGTGGCATAGGGGAAGCATCTTCCTTCCCATATCACAAACACATGAAACACAGTGTAATGCTATGAGCTTGTGGAAAGATTAAGCAAGTCACCCATAAGTGCAGAAAACATCATGCTGTTTGTGTACAAACACAGATATTTCATGTGGGTTCCTTTCCCCCAAGTATCAGCTTCACTTTCTATGGTCAGTAGTGAGCCTGGCCAGATATAGGAGCATTCAGTTCTAATAGAATTAAAAATTGCAAGGTTCCAATATGCTCATTTAATTTTTGACAGAGTAATTCAATGAAGAGAGGAACATCTTTCAAACAAAGCATGCTAGAACAACAGGCCATTCATGTGGGGAATGAACCTTGACCCTATGCCCAAATCACACAAATATAACTAGAAATGGGTCTTCAACCGAAACATAAGAAACTAAAACTATAAAAATTCTAGAAGAAAAAATAAAAGTATCGCCATATGGAGGGCAAAGTGTTTTTATCTTTAAATTCTTTTTTATGTCTATAGTTGAGACACAACATTACATGAGTTTCAGGTGTACCACACGGTGATTTACTTCTCTGTACATTATGTTGTGCTCACCACAAGTGTAGCTGCCATCTGTTACCCAGACAACGCTATTGCAAAGTCATTGACTAGATTCCCTGTGCCATAAAAAGTTGGTTTTTTAAGACACAAAAAGTGTGAGCTGGGTAAAGAAGAAAAATCAAAATTTAAAACATTTGTTCTTCAAAAGACACCAGTAAGAAAACAAATGGGCAAGCAACAGACAGGGAGAAAATAATTGTCATACATAAACTTGATGAAGGATGGAGTATATAGAGAATATATAAAGAACTTATTCCCATTGCTCAGAAGATGAACGATCTCCATTTTTAAAAAATGGGTGAATGACTTAAACAGACAAGTCACAAAAAAAGATCTACAAATGGCCGATAAGTGCATGAAAAGATGCTCGGGGTCCTTAGCCATCAGGGAACAACTAAGCAAAAAAACCACCATAAACTTCCTAGAATGGTTAACAAAGATGTGGAGAAAATGGGACTTTAATCTGTTGCTGGTCAGAGTGTAAAGTGGTAAAAGTAAGAATGGCAAAATAGAAATAAAAGCACTTCCAAAAAGTTTGGTAGTTTCTTAAAAAGCTAAATACGCATTTACTCTATGAACTGGCAATCCTCTCTTAGGGATTTTTCCAAAAGAAATAAAAACACATGTCTTGTAGCCATCAGGGTTTTGTCAGAGATGCAGAACTGCTAGAAGAGTATCCATATATTTATATATTTTCATTTATATATATAATCCATACACAAATATTAATGTGTCAGAGGAATCTGAGCTTACACAACGGTCTATATGAATGTTTTTGTTTTTTAGGGTTGCTGTAAAGATATTTGAAACAGTAGAAACCTATTGTGACACAGTTTTGGAGTAGAAGAAATCTAAAATCAAGGGGTCGGCAGGGCATTGCAGCGTCTGAAACCCACTGGGGGAATATTCTTCTGTGCTACCGCTAGCTTCTGGCAGTCACCAAAAGTCCTTGGTGCCCGTTAGCCTGCAGCTGCAACCCTTCAGTCTCTGTACCTGTCACCACATAGTGGCAACCCTTATGTCTCTGTCTTCACATGGCCATCTTCTCATGAGGAAGACAGTCATATTGGATCAAAAGCCCGCCCTATTCCAGTATGACCCTTTTAATTCATTATATTTGCAGTGACACAATTTCCAAACAAGGTCACTTTCTAGGGCACGAGAGGTTAGGACTTCAACAGGTCTTCTGGAGAATAGAGTTCAACCCCTGACAGTACAGCTGCTGTTCTACACTGCTGGTGCTGAAGCCTAAATTCCAGAGGGCAAGCTGACAGGCAAAAAAGGACAGATAAGACGGACATGAAGCAGGGGAAGCAAGAACTGACTGACGCTAAAATCTGTGAGGAAACCATGAGGACAGGCTGGAACCCATGTCTGTCACACACTGACTTTAAGCCCAAACCTCAATAACCAGAGATTTCTGGAAGAGAATCTGGTAGTCTCGTCACAGTCCAGTCAGAGAAGCTGGAGGAGTTCCTAGCACAAGTTGGAACATGTGAGGGCCCCAACCAACTGCACTAAGTCAACTGATTGAGCCAGCAGATAAGCAAGAATGTGTGTGTCCTCTGCTAGGAATTTATCCAAGGGATACAGGAGTGCTGATGCATAGGGGCACTTGGACCCAAAGTACATAGCAACAGTCAAACATAGCCAAAACATGGAAAGAGCCTAAGTGTCCATCAACGGATGAATGGATCAAGGTGTGGTTTATCTATACAATGGAATACTACATGGCAATGAGAAATAATGAAATCTGGCCAGGTGTAGCAACATGGATGGAACCTGAGGGTGATATGCTGAGCAAAATAAGTCAGGCAGAGAAGGACAGCTATCATATGTTTGCACATATAGGAGGATTAGGAGGAACTTAACAGAGGACCATGGGGGAGAAGAAGGGGGGAAATAGAGGGGGAGAGGGAGGGAAACAAACCACGAGAGACTCTTGAATGCTGAAAACATACTGAGGACTGATGGGAGGAGGGGAAGGGGGTGATGAGCATGGAGGAGGGCCCTTTGGGGATGAGTACTGGGTGTTATATGGAAACCAACTGGACAATAAACTATTTAAAAAAAAGTTTGTGCCCTGCCTAACTGTTAAGCATAAAAAGATTGTTGCTGGGGGGAGGGGCGGCCTGGGTGGCTCAGTCGGTTAAGCGTCCGACTTTCGCTTAGGTCATGATCTCGTGGTTCATGGGTTTGAGCCCTGTGTCAGGCTCTGTACTGACTGCCAGCTCAGAGCCTGGAGCCTGTTTCAGTCTGTGACTCCCTCTCTCTCTGACCTTCCCTTGTTCAAGCTGTCTCTCTCTCCCTCCTAGAAATAAATAAAACATAAAAAATAAATAAAACTTTAAAAAAAAGATGGTTGCTTGTTCGCTTCTTCCTTCTAACCTCATGTAAAATGTCTCCTGTTGTCCTCACTAACCCAGAATTACACAAGGAAATGAAATGAGGAAAACATGGCTCCAGTTTAGGTAAACTGACACAATACAAATCGACCACAGTCCACCCCATGTAAACTTAGCACCTTTACTAAACTGAAGTTAACTTCCAAAAGAAACAATGCTAAAATCATACTTCCTTGTAACATAATGAAACTTTTTCTCATAAAATAGAAAATGCAGTTACCCTCTCCCCGAAAAAAGGATACAACTCTCTCTTCATCTTTGGGTTTTGCTTATCCTGATTCAGATTCACATTCCCCTCAAGTACCTCAAAGATACTGCAGGTTGGATTCCAGATCACCACAATAAAGCACATATTTCAATAAAGTTAGTCAAATGAATTTTTTGACTCCCAGTGCATTTAAAGTTACATTTATACTATACATCTATTAAATAGGATTATGTCTTTTAAAAACAATGTATATACTTAATTAAAATATACTTTATCACCAGGTGCCTTGGTAGCTAACTTACCTTAGTTCATGTGTTGGGCCTTGTACGGACAGCATGGAGACTGCCTGAGATTTTTCTCTCTCCCTCTCTTTTTGGCTTCCCCCCACTCACGTACTCTCATGCACATACATACACACTCTCTCTCAAAATAAATAAATAAACTTTCAAAAATACTTTATTGTTCTGTATTACAAAGCTGTAATCATCAGGACTGTAAGGAACCAGCATAAAAACAGGCACATATATCAATGGAACAGAATGGACCAGAAATGGACCTACAAATGTGTGGCAACTAATCTTTTAAAAAGCAGGGAAGAATATCCAATGGGGAAAAGATAAAAAGATGGTGGTGTCTTCAACAAATGCTATGGGAAAAGTGGAGAGTGCAGTCTGAAAGAATGAAGCTGAACCATTTTCTTACACCATACACAAAAGTAAATTCAAAATGGGTGAAAGACCTCAAGTAAGATAGGAAATCATTAAAATCCTAGAGGAGAAAACAGGCGACAACTTCTTTGACCTCGCTGGAGCAACTTCCAACTTGACATGTCTCAGGAAGAAAGGGAAAGAAAAGCAAAAGTGAAGAGGGGGCAAGATGGTGGAGAAGTAAAGAGCTTTGTACTTGCACTCGCACCCATACATCACACGGAAAACATCTGAAGCCATTGGAAACCTTACAAAACCAGAGAGATTGGGAGAAAAAGGATGCAGAATCCACTGAGAAAGCCTTATAACGGCTACCTCAAGAAATAAGCCAGAGTACACAAGGTGGAGAGTCCCAAATATCACTATGAATAGGAAAATGAAATAACCAAGGTCCTAACAAGAGAGACGAAGAGATACCATTCAAAAAACACTCTCTGAAAAGATAGACCCTGGACAAGTCAGAGTCTTCTTGGATATAGCAGCTCTCATTGATACAGAGAGCATTAACAGGACTTTAAAACCAAAAAGAGCCATGAGGCTAACTAAAATGACGAAACGAAAGAGCTCTCCTCCAAAGAAACTCCAAGAAGAAATGACAGCTAATGAACTGCTCAAAACAGATATCAGAAGCATAACTGAAAAGATTTTAGAATAATAATGGTAAAATTAATAGCTGGGCTTGAAAAAAACATAAGGGACATCAAAGAAACTATGGCTACAGACAGAATGGAAAATAAAAATAGGCATGAAGAATTTAAAAATGCGATAAATGAAGTACATAACAAATTAGAGGCCTCCAATGCACAGATTGAAGAGGTAGAAAGGAGAATAAGTGATTTAGAAGACACCATAATAGAAAAACAAGAAGCTGACAAAAAAAGACAAACTGATCCAAGAACATGAAAGAAGAGTTCGAGAGCTCTGTGATACGGTCAAATGCAACAATATCCGTGTCATAGGAATCCCAGAAGAGGAAGAGAGAAGGAAAGGTGCTGAAGGAGTCCTGGAACAAATTATAGAAGAGAACTTCCCAGACCAGGGGAAGGAAGTAAATGTTGAAATACAAGAGGCTCAGAGGACTCCCCCTTAGAGGTAACTTGAATCAATCTGCACGGCATATGATAGTAAAAATGGCAAAATACAAGGACAAAGAGAGAATTTTGAAAGCAGCTAGGGAGAAAAGGGCCCTAACATACAAAGGGAAACCTATCAGAGTGGTGACAGACCTATCAACTGAAACTTGGCAGGCCAAAAAGGAATGGCAGGAGATCTTCAATGTGATGAACAGAAAAAATATGCAGCCAAGAATCATCTATCCAGCAAGCCTGTCATTCAAAATAGAAGGAGAGATAAAAACCTTTCCAAATAAACAGAAATTGAAAGAAGAATTTGTCACCACGAAGCAAGCCCTACAAGAAATCCTGGGAGGGACGCTCTGAAGGAAAGGTTGCAAGGAACAAAGATAACAGAGACACCACCACAAACATGAACCCTACAAAAGATACAAAGACACTAAACCCACATATTTCAAAAACACTGAATGTAAATAGGCTGAATGCTCCAATCAAAAAACATAGAGTAGCAGAATGGATTAAAAAAACAAAATTCATCTATATACTGTCTACAAGAAACTCATTTTAGACTGGAAGATACCTTCAGATTAAAAGTAAAGGGATGGAGAAATATATATGGTGCTACAGGAAATCAAAAGAAAGCCAGTGTAGATATATCAGACAAACTGGACTTTAAATTAAAGACAATAACGAGAGATGAAGAAGGGAACTACATAATAATTACAGGGTCTATCCATCAGGGAAAACTAACTATCATAAATGTTTATGCACCGAATATGGAAACACCTAAATATCTAAAACAATTAATCACAAACAGAAGCAAGCTTATAGATAAGAATGTACTAATAGCAGGGGACTTTAATACTTCGCTTACAGCAATGGGTAGGTCAACCAGAAAGAAAATCACTAAAGAAATAATGGAATTGAAAGACACATTGGACCAAATAGATCTGACGGATATATTTAGAACTTTACATCCTGCGGCCAGAGAATTTACTGCCTTCTCAAGTGCGCTAGGCACATTCTCCAAGATAAATCTCATACTGGGACATAAAGCAGCCCTCAATAAATATAAAAGAATTGAGATCATACCATGCACACTCTCAGATCATAATGCTTTGAAACTTGAAATCAATCACAGGAAGAAGTCTGGAAAACCTCCAAAAACATGGAGGTTAAAGAATACCCTACTAAAGAATGAATGGGCCAATCAGGCAATTAGAGAGGAAATTTAAAAATATATAGAAACAAATGAAAACGAAAACACAACAACCCAAACTCTATAGGATGCGGCAAAGGCAGTCCTAAGAGGAAAGTACATTGCATTCCAGATCTATTTCAAGAAATTAGAAAAAGCGCAAGTCCAAAATCTAACAGCTCACCTAAAGGAACTAGAGGCAGAGCAAAAAGAACACCCTAAACCCAGTAGAAGAAGAGAAATAGTAAAAATCAGAGCAGAAATAAACACCATAGAGACCAAAGAAACCATTGAACAGATCAATGAAACCAGGAGTTGGTTTTTTGAAAAAATACACAAAATTGAAAAACTTCTAGCCAGGCTTCTCAAAAAGAAAAGAGAGAGCACCCAAATAGACAAAATTATGAATGAAAATGGACTTATTACAACCAACCCCTCAGAAATACAAGCAATTATCAGGGAATACTATGAAAAGTTATATGCCAACAAATTGGACAACTTACAAGAAATGGACAAATTCTTAAACACACACTCACTACCAAAATTCACACGGGAAGAAATAGAAAATCTGAACAGACCCATAACGAGTGAAGAAATCGAATCAGTAATCAAAATTCTCCCAACAAATAAGAGTCCTGGACCTGATGGCTTCCCTGGGGAATTCTACCAGACATTTAAAACAGAATTAATCCCAATTCTTCTCAAGCTATTCCAAAATATAGAAATCGAAAGAAAACTCCCGGACTCGATTTATGAAGCCAGCATCACTCTGAGTCCCAAGCCAGACAGAGATCCAGCAAAAAAAAGAGAACTACAGGCCAATATCCTTGATGAATATGGATGCAAAATTTCTCAACAAGATACTTGCAAATCGAATCCAGCAGCACATAAAAACAATCATCCACCAAGATCAAGTGGGATTCATTCCTGGGTTACAGGGCTGGTTCAACATTCGCAAATCAAAACAATGTGATACATCACATCAATAAAAGAAAAGATAAAAACCATATGATCCTGTCAATAGATTGCAGAAAAAGCATTTGACAAAATACAGCATCCCTTCTTAATAAAGACTCTGGAGAAAGTCGGGATAGAAGGAACCTACTTAAACATCATAAAAGTCATATATGAGAAGTCTTCAGCTAACATCCTCAACGGGGAAAAACTGAGTGCTTTCCCCCTGAGATCAGGAGCACGACAGGGATGTCCACTCTCACCACTATTGTTTAACATATTGCTGGAAGGGTGCCTGGGTGGCTTATTAGGTTAATTGTCCGACCTTCGTTTAGGTCATGATCTCGCGGTTCGTGGGTTCGAGCCCCGAGTCGGGCTAAGTGCTGACTGCCAACTCAGAGCCTGGAGCCTGCTTCAGATTCTGTGAGTCCCTCTCTCTCTGACCCTTCCCTGCTCACTCTCTCTCTCTCTCTCTTAGAAATAAATAAAACATTAAAAAAAAAAACCATAGTGCTGGAAGTCCTAGCATCAGCCATCAGACAACAAAAGGAAATCAAAGGCATCAGAATTGGCAAAAAGGAATTCAAACTTTCACTCTTTGCAGATGACATGATACTCCACCAGACAAACTCCAAGCCAGACAAACTCCACCAGAAGCCTACTAGAACTGATCCAAGAATTCAGCCAAGTTGCAGGGTACAAAATCAACGTACAAAAGTCGGTTGCATTTTTATACACCAACAATGAAGCAACAGAAAGAGAAATCAAGAAACTGATCCCATTCACAATTGCACAAAAAACCATAAAATACCTCGGAATAAACCTAATCAAGGATACAAGAGAACTGTATGATGAAAACTATAGAAAACTTAAGAAGGAAATTGAAGAAAACATAAAGAAATGGAAAAACATTCCATGTTCATGGCTAGGAAGAATAAATATAGTTAAGATATCATTAATACCCAAAGCACTCGACACATTCAATGCAATTCCAATCAGAATTGCACCAGCATACTTCTCAAAACTAGAACAAACTATCCTAAACTCTGTATGGAGCCACAAAAGACGCCGAATAGCCAAAATAATAGGGAAAAATAAAACCAAAACGGGAGGGATCCCCATCCCAGTCTTTAGCCTCTTCTACAAAGCTGTCGTCATCAAGACAGTATGGTATTGGCACAAAAACAGACACATAGACTAATGGAACAGAATTGTGAACTCAGTAGTGGACCCAAAAGTATACAGCCAATTAATCTTTGACAAGGCAGGAAAGAATATCCAACGGAAAAAAGCCTCTTTAACAGATGGTGCTGGGAGAACTGGACAGCAACATGCAGAAGAATGAAACTCGATCATTTTCTCACACCGTGCACAAAAATAAACTCCAAATGGATAAAAGACTTGAACGTGAGACAGGAAACTATCAACACCCTAGAGGAGAAAGCAGGAAACAACCTCCTTGACCTCCACTGCAGCAACTTCTTACTTGACACATCCCCAAAAGCAAGGGAATCAAGAACAAAAATGAACGATTGGGACCTCATCAAGATTAAAAGCTTCTGCACAGCCAAGGAAACCACCCACAAAACTAATAGGCAAACAACGGAATGGGAAAAGATAGTTTCAAATGACATATCAGATAAAGGGTTAATATCCAGAATCTATAAGGAACTCACCAAACTTCCCACCCGAAAAACAAACAACCCAGTGCAGAAATGGGCAGAAGATATGAACAGACACTTCTCCAAAGAGGACATCCAGATGGCCAACAAACACATGAAACGACGCTCAGCATCCTTCCTCATCAGGGAAATACACATCAAAACCACACTGAGATACCACTTCAATCCAGTCAGAGTGGCAAAATGAGCAAATCAGAGAACTCTAGATGCTAGCGAGGATGTGGAGAAACCGGCACCCTCCTACACTGTTCGTGGGAATGTAAACTGGTACAGCCCCTCTGGAAGGTTCCTCAGGAAACTTACAATAGAAATCGACTATGACTCAGCAATAGCACTGCTAGGAATTTACCCAAGGGATACAGAAATGTTGAAGCATAGGAGCACATGTACCCCAATGTTCATAGCAGCACTCTCCACAATAGCTAAAACATGGAAAGAACCTAAGTGTCCATCAACGGATGAATGGATCAAGACGATGTGGTTTGTCTATATGATGGAATACTACATGGCAAAGAGAAACAATGAAATCTGGCCATGTGTAGCAACATGGATGGACCTTGAGGGTGTTATGCTGAGCAAAATTCAGGCAGAGAAGGACAAATATCATATGTTTGCACGGGTAGAGGGATTAGGAGGAACTTGACGGAGGACCAAGGAGGAGAAGAAGGGGGGAAATGGTGGGGGAAAGGGAAAGAGGCAAACCATGAGAGACTCTTGAATGCTGAGTACAAACTGAGGACTGATGGGTGTCGGGGGGGGCAGGAGATGGGCATGGAGGAGGGCACTTGTGGGGATGAGCACTGAGTGTTATGTGGAAACTAATTTGACAATAAACTATATGTAAAAAAAATAAAATAAATTTTAAAAAAAGAAAAGCAAAAGTGAACTATTGGGACCTCATCAAGAAAAAACTTCGACACTGCTAAGACAACAATCAACAAAACTAAGAGGCAACTGACAGAATGAGAGAAGATATTTGTAAATGACATACCTGATGAAGGGTTCGTATCCAAACTCGATAAAGAACTTACCAAAGTCAACACCCAAAAAAACAAATAATCCAGTTAAGAAATGAGCAGAGGACATGAATATACACTTATCCCAAACATCCAGATGGCTAACCAACACATGAAAAATGCTCAATATCCATCATCATCAGGGAAAAAAAGATCAAACCCACAATGAGATAGCACCTCATACCTGTCAGAATGGCTAAAATGAACAACTCTAGAAACAACAAATGTTGGTAAATATGTGGCAAAAAGGTTTTTTTTTTGCAATTCCCACAATTTGCACTGTTGGTGGGAATGAAAACTGGTGCAGAATTGAGGAACAATATGAAGGTTCCTCAAAAAGTTCAAAATAAAACTACCCAATGACACAGCCATTGTACTACTAGGTATTATTCCAAAGGATTAAAAATACTAATTCAAAGAGGCACATGTACTCCAATGTTTATAACAGCACTCTAAACAATAGCCAAACTATGGAAAGAGCATAAATATCCATCAACTGATGAATGGATAATGAAGATGTGGTGTATACATATAATGAAATATTATTCAGCTATCAAAATGAAATTACACCATTTGCAACAACATGGATGGAACTAGTGTATTATGTTAAGTGAAATAAGCCAATCAGAAAAAGAAATATATTATTTTACTCATATGTGGAATTTAAGAAAAAAAATAGATGAACAGAGGGGAAGGGAAGAAAAAATAAAATAATTCAAAGAGAGGGAGACAAAACATAAGAGACTCAACAATAGAGAATAAATTGAGTCGCTGGAGAGGAAGTGAAAGGAGATAATGAGCTAAATGAGTGATGGGAATTAAAGAGAGCATTTGTTGGGATGAACGCTGGGTGTTGTGTGTACATAATGAATCATTAGATTCTACTCCTGAAACCAATATTACACTTTATGTTAACTAACTTGAATCTAGAAAAATAAAATAAAACAAAACATAACATCAAATGAGTACTTCAATTAGTGAGATCTTGTCACTGTGTCTAGAATGCAGACTGCATGGGTCAGGCAGAAATCCTAACAAGATAGTTATGGAAAGTTTTTAGTTTACATACCAGAATTGGTTTCAGAGGTAGGAATATAGTGGCAATCTGTGCCTAACATTCAGAGAACTGTAAGTAAAGGAATGGATGGAATGAACCCTGTAGAAGCCGAAGACTGTCCACTGCACTGTATAACTGTGACCTCATGGAAAAGACTAAGAGTACGGACAGATTCTAGAATTATATGGTCATTTACGAATATAAATTTTTTCCTTTAGGAATTCACTATTAATTATTATCACTGTCGTTGTTGTTTGTCAGTGTCATAAATGATGTCACTATTTTTAATTCCAAAAAATGTATTGCTTACAAAAAAAGTTAACCATAGTCTGAGCTTTCAATAAGTCATAATCTTGCTGGTAGAAGATCTTGCCTCACTGTCTAGCTGCTGACTGATCAGAATCGTGATTGCTGGAGGTTGGAGTAACTGCAGCAATTTCTTAAAATAAAACCACACTAAAATTTTCTTCATTGACTGACTTTTCCTTTCACTAGTGACTGCTCTGTAGCTTGTGGTGCTGTGTGAGAGCATTTCACCCATTGTAGAACTTCTTTCAAACATGGAGTCAGTCCTCTCAAACCCTGATGTGGCTTTCACCACTAAGTCTGTATAACATTCCAAATCCTTCGTGGTCATCTCACCAACCTTCACAGCGTCTTCACTAGGAGCAGATTCCATCTGAAGAAACCACACTCTTCGCTTAGCCATGAGATGCAGTCCTCACCCAATCACATTCCCTCACAAGATCGCAGCCATGCAATCCACCTGAAAGCCCCACTTCTAGTTCTGGTTCCCTCACTGTTTCCACCACATCCATAGTGACTGCCTCTACGGATGTCCTCTACCAACCCAAAGTCATCCCCTAGGGTGGGAATCAACTTCTGCCAAATGCCTGTGTGTGTTATTTTGACCTCTTCCCGCAAAACAAGATTATTCTTAATTACATCTAGAATCGTGAATCTTTACCAGATTTTCAATGGACATTTCCCAGACCCATCAGAGAGATCACTATTATGGCAGCCATGGCTTCACAAATTATTTCTTGAGACTTCTAAGTCAAAATTACTCCTTGATCAATGAACTACAAAAACGGGTGTTGCATTAAAATGTCTGAAAACAGCATTAATCTCAAAAAAAATTAACTTCTTTTACAACTCCTTCAGACCTCTTGAATGACCAGAGGAATTGTTATACATTTTGGAAGGTATCTGTTATTCTGAGCAGAAGATCTCAACAGTAGCTTCAAATATTCAGTAAACCATGCTGTAAAAAGATGCGCTGTCATCCAGGCTTTGTTTTTCCATTTATAGAGTACAGATAGAGTAGATAACATAGGGTACCATTTAATTTTTTAAACAAAAATTTATTCAAAAAAGTTTTCCTACCTTATTCACAGTTTTTCAGTTTACAGGAAGGAACGAGGAGCAGTACCTATTCTTGATCAGCTATCTTAGCCTGTCAGAGAGAAACAGCTGCCCTCAGCTCATCCCGAACACACCACCGCAGAGCCCCGCCCATCCGAGAAATCGAAAAGCATCGTAGACGAAGGACGTTTCTTCAACCTGCCTGAATGAACCACTAAGTGATCTGGATGAAATTTCCCCTGACCAAAGTATCATCAACCAAAATAATTCTATCTTAACCCTGTGGAGCCTAACAGACTTGAAACCTGTTTACGAGTGTACCTGTGTCAGAGCCAGTGTGGGGACCCTGAGGTCGCACATATGTCTCCGGGAAACAAAGCTGGGGGCATTCTGTCTGAATCTGACTTTGCTTCAAATGAAGCAATGAACTCAACCAAGATCTGTCGGTCATGGGGAGTGTGAGAACTGTATTTCCTCTGTTGTTCCTGTTTTCAGTGACAATTTCCCTCCTATTTAATCAAATAAACACAGAATGGACACCCCAGTCCCCAACAGCAGAAGGCACTGACAGAGACTCTGCGGATGGAGCCTCAGACCCGAGTCACGAACATGCTGTTTAAGCAAGTGGATGAGAACGTGGATTCTTTCCAAAAGAGTTGCGTGCCTGTTGTCCGTAGCTCTCAGAAGCTGGGAGTAAGTCTGCTTGTTGGTTTTGAGGACTGAGTCTTCTTCAGTGTTACTCCTTGTTTTCTTCTTAGTGGAAAGCAGTTTGATAGACTGAAAGAGAACGAATGACAACAGAGATTCAAATATACTGAGGAGTTTGATCACTTCTCGATTGAGACTGGGCAAAGAGTCAGCTGCTGGAGCGCCCTCCTCACGCTTCGTCTGGTCAAATTCCTCAACAAGCTCCTTTCTGAAGAACTGGAATGCATATTTAGTTCTCACTTACATCAAGAGCCTTAAACCGTGTTTTCAATTTTCCAGCATTGCTGTTCTGACTGGTCATTTGAAACTCTGCAAACGTCACTCTTTCTAACTGCACTCGAAGTAGTTCACAAGGAGCATCTTTCAGAAGGTGAAAAAGCTTAAAGGCTTTGCTGTAATGAAGATCTACCAGCACCCGGTGCTGCGTCTTATGATGTTCATCAACAACCTGTTTCCTCAGACAACAGTGGTACATGGACACCAGCCTGTGATGAATGGTTGCTGCGCGGTACTGACAGAAAAGCTGGCGATCATGCACGGAGTCCACGTCACAGTGTTTCAGAGAATTTATCATAGCCTTGCTGACTTCTTTCTCAATCGGCTCCTTTGCTTTTCTAGATAACGGAGGGTAGTCTTGCTATAGCGTCGCCATAGTGAAATACGTAGTGAATATTTCCCAACTCACCAACTCCCAAACAGCTAGGTCCATGTCTCACATTCCCAGCTACCTTAGAGCATTCAAGTAGTATTCAACAGCCTTATTATAATACAAGATTTCTTCAGGAGAAAACTCACGCTGACATTCATTGTCAGCATCACAGTGGGCCTGTGCACAAATTCGCGTGAGCTTCCCCTGCTACAAAACAGAAAGGGAGCGTTTGTACCGTCATCAATTGACTCAAAGTTATGAATTCCTTTTTCAAAAAAGAAAAGCTTTTTTCCCCACAGATGTTGCTTCGCAATAGACACGATCGTGCTCACTGTTCATTCACTCTGCAGCACAGAAGTCTGGTTCATGTAGAACAAGACAATCTCATTTCTAATATTACCTGTTCTCTTCAACACCTGTACATATTGTGCTGGGTTTGGGCTCTTTAGTCACTAAATTGCAAGATTTCTTTAGCAGTTTCAATAACATTTACAACTAACTGAAAACTGACTCTCTAAGTCTGTAGACAGATCAGTACCCATGCAAATTCTTGACAAAGGGATTCTCTGTGAGGTTGTGCAAGATCTCCTGCTCTTCTTTTGTTTGGTAATTAACTCGTCAAGATGCGCCTCTCTGTTGTTTGCTTTCTGGGCCACTATTATCTGGATGTCACTGCAGAGTATCACGTACTGAGAGAGAAATAGCAGCACTTCTGAAAGAATGTTGTTGAAGAGGCAGCAGTAAGTTTTTGCTCGCAAAGTTAATTTAAGGTATCATAACACTATTCTGAATTTCTGAAGACGTGTCGAAGCATCAGACAAAACATAAGCCTTTAATGACTTGAGAATCGCTAGAATTTCATTTTATGTTACCAAAAACTAGAGATCATTCCATATTGACTGGAATAATTACCCTTCTGAAGAGAGCCCATTTTGTCCAAAAACAAGGCTATCTGTTTCTACAGACCATCAGGACCCCCTCTTATGGATTCATCTTCATATTTAATGGGATCGGGATGTTTGGGTCAGCTTCAGGAAGGTCCATATACCTAAGGGCTTTGGATTTTTGGAATGGTCAATGTGCACTGACTTCAAGTCAGCAGCTGCATTAGCCCACAGCAAGAGAGTCAGCCTGTCTTTTGAAGCCAAGCATTGGCTTCTCCTCTCTAGTTCTGAAAGTCCTCAATGGGATCTTCCTCCAAAGGAAGGCTGTTTTGTCTACATTAAATGTCTGTTGTATAATATACTCACCTTCAATGAATATTGAATGCAACTATTCTTTTCATATGAAAATTTAGAGGTCGCTGTAGGGTTACTTACTGGTCTAATTTCAATTTTGTTTCATCTCAAGGAAGAGGGAGCCCTTAGGAAAGGGAGAGAGACAGAAAATGGTTGGTTTGTGGAGCATTCAGAACATACAAATTTATCCATAATTTCACTTTCTTTTTTTCATCTTCTTATATTAGCATTGTTCCCAACACCCCAAAACCAATTAATATAATAACATCAAAGAGCACTAATCACAGATCGTCGTAACAAATGTGATAATAATGAATAAGTTTAAAATATTATGAGAGGAGAGCCTGGGTGGCTCAGTTGGTTTAACAGCCGACTTCAGCTCAGGTCATGATCGTGCAGCTTTTGAATTTGAGCTCCTTGTCGCGCTCTGTGCAAACAACTCAGAGCCTGAAGCCTGTTTTAATTTCTGTGTCTCCCTCTGTCTCTGCCCTTCTTCTGCTCACACTCTGTCTGAATCTCTCTCACAAAATAAAAAACATTAAAATAATTTTCTAACAAAATAAAATAATAAAATATCATGAGAATTACCAAAATGTGACAAAGAGGCACTAAGTGAGGAAATATTGTTGGAAAATTGACACCCATAGCCTTAATCATGGCAGTGTTGACCAAAACTTCAACTTGTAAACAAACAAAAAGAGTATCCGCAAAATTCAATTAAATAAGTTTGGCCTGTAGTCTTCCAAATGGGCAGATGCTTTCCCTGAACAGATCTCTGGATGAATGGAAAATGGAGACTGGTTCGACAATTTCAATCCTTTTTACAGAGGCTACTGGGGAAAATTTCCAGAAGAGGTGACATCTACTTTAAAACCTGAAGCATGAGTAGAAATCAGCTCAACAGAGAGAGGAAGAAAGAGGAAATGATGTGTTCAAAATCCTAACAAGAGAAAGATCACAATCCAGTTGAGGAATTGAAACATTTTGCATTTAGATGGAAACTAGATTGAGGAGATGTTATGGGAAGGGTCTGGGGAATCACTCCACCAAGGGCCCCGCCAGTGCAGTCAGGAATTTCAAAATGATCCTGAGAACAGAGAGAAGCCACCCAGGACATTAGGGAGAGTGGTCTCAAAATAGGATTTGCATTTGCTGTCAGCTGACTAGGGAGGAGAACAGCTCTGAGGGGACAGCATGCAGACAAGGAAAGCAGCTGGGAGACAGCTTTTTTCTTTCTATGGAAAAAAGGGGATGAATTAGTCTTGGACTGGTGGCAGTGACCTTGGGCAGAAGTTGGTGAATTCGAGGACAGTTTACTGAGTAATCACTAGAAGGGTTAGTGAAGGATGGGCGATAATGAAGGGGAGTGAAGAATGACTCAGGGGTCCGACCACCTTCCAGATGAATTTTGGTGTAATTCCCCGAGAAGTTCCTCAAGACTCTTATTCTTACAGCCCTTTACTGGGGGTCATGTGGGCATACAGGTGAAGTTCCCGGTGCGGAGTTGACTTTGGCTACCATTGAGTGAATGTGTAATAAGAACACTAGCCTGCATTACTACAGTGACATGGCAATATTAGACCTACTGCAGATATGTTTGCGTTAAAATGAATGCTCACCTTCTGTGATCTTAGACAGAAAACGAGTAGAGGGAGGCATGTGTAGTTCGAAGAAGGGGGGTATGTGGAGTAAACTCATTGAAGCGTAGAGGAACCTTGTGCAATCACAAAAAGTGGAATTAAAAGCTTCATTTCTCCTCAAGTACATGGCCACCGGGGGGGGTCTCAGCTCTAGATTAAGAGTGCAGCATCCACACAGATTTGCAATCCCTGGAACCAGAGAGCCCGCAGAGAAACAGAGGTACAAATTAGAAGGGCAACTCTGCTCCCAAGAGAATGCTTTCAGCAGCAGATAACACGTATCTTCGCCAGTGAAAAAGGAGAAGAGAGGAAAAGCCCTGTAGGTGTTGTTCTGCCTTATTTTATTGGCAGAAATTATGCAACAAGCAAGGAAATAGAATACTCAAATTTAATGACTGGGCATTTACAGTTTCAGAAGTTAAACTCCTACCCCAAGCAAAATTAGCCTGAACACAGTAAGAGAATATATATAATATTAGAGTAGCTTTGTTCCTGTTTTCTTTTGAATAAACCAAACTGAAAACATTGCAGTGTTAAATGGATTTCGTAACCAATAAAGGATGTGGCTAAACTAATATTACTGTGATAATTTTCATTGAATTTCCTGACATTTACATGCTTGTCAAATTTTAACACTGCATTAAACATGTTTCCAATGTTATTAATATGAATTCCTCACATTCCCTTAAGACAGTGATTATATTTTGCTTATCTTTCCTGCATGTTGTATTGCCTATCTAAATATGTCTAGAGACACTTACATGTGTACTGTGCTAGAAGACAAACAGATGTTCTCTCATACCTTAAGAGATACTGTATTTTACATTGTATATGAATGTTGCTTAGAACCACTAAGAGATTTATCTTAGTTGGACAAAGGGCTTAAGTTTTAAGTAACACATAACATCTGATAGTGTGTGATACTATAAAATCCAAAAAAAAAAATGACAGTCACATTTTCCCAATGCAGGCACACATTTTGAAAGTACCGTTGGAAAGAAGTAAAACAAAGCATTTGAACAACAGTTGTATTTTTCTCAGTCTGTGTTTGAACTACAGGCACAAGAGAACAATTGCCACAAGCTTACCTCCTGAACTGCCCAAACTGTCCCTCTTCACCCACTAAGAACTTAGTCCATGATCCCGACTTGTCCAGCACACACCGTGAAGTATGACACAGCAAATATAACTCTGAGAAACTCAAATAGATTTAACAGAGACTATTCACTAAACAGTATTTGACTCTCCGAAATGTCATAAGAACCCTGATCATTTTATATAGGATTATAACAGGCTTAGTAGTCTGAAGTCTACACTGCAAACAAGAGAATAAAAAGCAAGAATAAGGAAACCTGTCAGTAGGTGGGAAGAGTTATTGAATGCAGCTAAATGCAAGGAGTCTTGCACATGTTACTTTATTTACCTTTATAATAAACCTATTAAGATGTATTATTGTCCCTTTTTCCGGATAAGAACATTGAGACCAAGGGGTCACATGGTGACCATGAGGTGAAACTGAAGTCCTCGTCAGGGTTACAATAAAGTAATTACTAACAAGTTACAGCTGAGTTTTCACAGCAGAGTACTGACAGAGAAGCACCCAGGTTCATGAGCAAGTCAGGATGCACAAGGCCTTAACCCTAACCCTTATCCACACCCATTGCCTCAGAAGGTACTCACTACATTCACCTTGACAAGTGCAGTGTGGCACAGCTATAAATCATCGAATCAGACTTTCCCTAATAGCAAAAGGTAACATAGATCAGGTATGGTAAGTATACCAGGCACTGTACGAAAGGGTTTGTACGCAATGTCTCATTTAATATGGACATATTCCCTATTATTGTTGCCTTTTATACAGATGTGGAAATTGAAGCTCAGAGAGCCCCAGCAAATTGTCCATGGTCACAGAACAAGTTAGAAAGTGGTACCCAAAACCCTACCTGTCAGTCTCCAAAAGCAGTGAAACCTAGTTGTTTTATGAAGGCACAGGAGGCTCAGGCACCCAGTCATGGCCATACATCAACCTGGAGACGGAGCAAGGTGGCAAACCTGAGAAAGAGGGCAGCCCTCTTGCATCTTGTGATATGCCATCAGACCCTGATAAATTATATGATGTCAGAAGTGCCCACGCACCAGCAAAAAGCTAGTTTCTCACGACCTTAATGCAGTCTTGGAAGGGGGAATATGGCACAAGACTGCAGGGAGTTATGAGCCAGATGCCAAGAATAGCATTGTTCACTTAGTAAAAAAAATTTTGGCAAGGTCTGAGTTTCCCAACAGGAAACAGAAACTATGAACTAAAGACTTTCTGCGAATGCCCAGGGGCAGTTGGCAAGCAGTCTTACAAGACGCCAAGAAAAGTCGCCAAAAGAACCACCTGCCAAATTTTCCCACCCCCAAGGCCCTCACCTCTGGACAGCCACTAGAACCTGCAGGAGACTACAAACCACAGAGGGTACGTGGAGCGCCCTTCATATCGTGGACAGCTGGCAGCCTGGAAAGTGTCCTCATAACAAGCCATCTGCCAACTACTGCCTCTTGGGATAGGAGGTAGGGGAGGAGGGAAAAGGGGTAACATACGTGCTACCTTTGTCAAGAGGTCACTCACACACGGATGACGGAGTGCTCACACTACTGGTTTCCCTGTGTATATTGTGTGGGTGTCTCCTTCTCCATTTGACCTACCCTTCCTACCTGCAAAGCAAAGACCCTTCTGCTAGGAGTGAAGGAGATTTTCCCTATAGATGGATCCTTCTCAGAACAGAGGAAAAGGGATCCCCTGGTCTATCCCCATAGAGGATTGGAGAGATAATATATGAAGGTTACCTTACCAGTTGAGCTGAAGGACGGCATCCCCACTGCGTTCCGCCGCTGGGTTGAGTGGCTCTCACGTCCCTTGAAGGGCACGCCTTACGTGCGTGTTTCGACAGCATGAACTTAGCCAAACAAGATGTTGACTGAGTGCTGAAATTCCACACCGTGTCGTGTTGCTTCCGAGAGCCGCGGACCCTCGACTTCCCTCGTGTTTCCTTGGCCTCTGTTTGCTAGCATTACTGGCAGAGGGGGACCCTTCTGTAAGCTGAAAGACGGGCTCGCCCCAGTGTTCTTCCACAGAGTGGAGTTATGTGGCGCTCGCTCATGCTTCCATCCGTGTGCTTTGGAACGCGACGAACTTAGGGAAA